>NW_027469266.1:0-270638 GCF_051020765.1 Lasioglossum baleicum
TGCGGTATGCGTTATGCGTTATGCGGTATGCGTTATGCGTTATGCGTTATGCGTTATGCGTTATGCGTTATGTGTTATGGATTTTCGTTATGCGTTATGCGTTGTGCGTTATGCGTTATGAGTTATGCGTTATGCGTTATGCGTTATGCGTTATGCGTTATGCGTTATGCGTTATGCGTTATGCGTTATGCGTTATGCGTTATGCGTTATGCGTTATGCGTTATGCGTTATGCGTTATGCGTTATCCGTTATGCGTTATGCGTTATGCGTTATGCGTTATGCGTTATGCGTTATGCGTTATGCGTCATGCGTTATCCGTTATCCGTTATCCGTTATGCGTTATGCGTTATGCGTTATGCGTTATGCGTTATGCGTTATGCGTTATGCGTTATGCGTTATGCGTTATGCGTTATGCGTTATGCGTTATGCGTTATGCGTTATGCGTTATGCGTTATGCGTTATGCGTTATGCGTTATGCGTTATGCGTTATCCGTTATGCGTTATGCGTTATGCGTTATCCGTTATGCGTTATGCGTTATGCGTTATGCGTTAAGCGTTATGCGTTATGCGTTATGCGATATGCGTTATGCGATATGCGTTATGCGTTATGCGTTATGCGTTATGCGTTATGCGTTATGCGTTATGCGTTATGCGTTATGCGTTATGCGTTATGCGTTATGCGTTATGCGTTATGCGTTATGCGTTATGCGTTATGCGTTATGCGTTATGCGTTATGCGTTATGCGTTATGCGTTATGCGTTATGCGTTATGCGTTATGCGTTATGCGTTATGCGTTATGCGTTATGCGTTATGCGTTATGCGTTATGCGTTATGCGTTATGCGTTATGCGTTATGCGTTATGCGTTATGCGTTATGCGTTATGCGTTATGCGTTATGCGTTATGCGTTATGCGTTATGCGTTATGCGTTATGCTTTGTAGGATATGAGTTAGGCGTTATGCGTTATGCGATATGCTTTATGCGTTATGCGTTATGCGTTGTGCGTTATGCGTTATGTGTTATGGATTTGCGTTATGCGTTATGCGTTGTGCCTTATGCGTTATGCGTTATGCGTTATGCGTTATGGGCTCTGCGTTGTGCGTTATGCGTTATGAGTTATGCGATATGCGTTATGGGTTATGGGTTATGCGTTATGCGTTATGAGCTCTGCGTTATGCGTTGTGCGTTATGCGTTATGCGTTATGCGTTATGCGTTATGCGTTATGCGTTATGCGTTATGCGTTGTGCGTTGTGCGTTGTGCGTTGTGCGTTGTGCGTTGTGCGTTATGCGTTATGCGTTATGCGTTATGCGTTATGCGTTATGCGTTGTGCGTTGTGCGTTGTGCGTTATGCGTTATGCGTTATGCGTTGTGCGTTATGCGTTATGCGTTATGCGTTATGCGTTATGCGTTATGCGTTATGCGTTATGCGTTATGCGTTATGCTTTGTAGGATCTGAGTTAGGCGTTATGCGTTATGCGATATGCGTTATGCGTTATGCGTTGTGCGTTGTGCGTTGTGCGTTGTGCGTTGTGCGTTATGCGTTATGCGTTATGCGTTATGCGTTATGCGTTATGCGTTATGCGTTATGCGTTGTGCGTTGTGCGTTGTGCGTTGTGCGTTGTGCGTTATGCGTTATGCGTTATGCGTTATGCGTTATGCGTTATGCGTTATGCGTTATGCGTTATGCGTTATGCGTAATGGGCTCTGCGTTATGCTTTGTAGGTTATGCGTTATGCGTTATGCGTTCTGCGTTATGCGTTGTGCGTTATGCGTTATGCGTTATGCGTTATGCGTTATGCGTTCTGCGTTGTGCGTTGTGCGTTATGCGTTATGCGTTATGCGTTGTCCGTTGTGCGTTGTGCGTTGTGCGTTATGCGTTATGCGTTATGCGTTATGCGTTATGCGTTATGCGTTATGCGTTATGCGTTATGCGTTATGCGTTATGCGTTATGCGTTATGCGTTATGCGTTATGCTTTGTAGGATATGAGTTAGGCGTTATGCGTTATGCGATATGCTTTATGCGTTATGCGTTATGCGTTGTGCGTTATGCGTTATGTGTTATGGATTTGCGTTATGCGTTATGCGTTGTGCCTTATGCGTTATGCGTTATGCGTTATGCGTTATGGGCTCTGCGTTGTGCGTTATGCGTTATGAGTTATGCGATATGCGTTATGGGTTATGGGTTATGCGTTATGCGTTATGGGCTCTGCGTTATGCGTTGTGCGTTATGCGTTATGCGTTATGCGTTATGCGTTATGCGTTATGCGTTATGCGTTATGCGTTGTGCGTTGTGCGTTGTGCGTTGTGCGTTGTGCGTTATGCGTTATGCGTTATGCGTTATGCGTTATGCGTTATGCGTTGTGCGTTGTGCGTTGTGCGTTATGCGTTATGCGTTATGCGTTGTGCGTTATGCGTTATGCGTTATGCGTTATGCGTTATGCGTTATGCGTTATGCGTTATGCGTTATGCTTTGTAGGATCTGAGTTAGGCGTTATGCGTTATGCGATATGCGATATGCGTTATGCGTTGTGCGTTGTGCGTTGTGCGTTGTGCGTTGTGCGTTATGCGTTATGCGTTATGCGTTATGCGTTATGCGTTATGCGTTATGCGTTATGCGTTATGCGTTATGCGTTATGCGTTGTGCGTTGTGCGTTGTGCGTTGTGCGTTGTGCGTTATGCGTTATGCGTTATGCGTTATGCGTTATGCGTTATGCGTTATGCGTTATGCGTTATGCGTTATGCGGTATGCGTTATGCGTTATGCGTTATGCGTTATGCGTTATGCGTTATGCGTTATGCGTTGTGCGTTGTGCGTTATGCGTTCTGCGTTATGCGTTATGCGTTGTGCGTTATGCGTTATGCGTTATGCGTTATGCGTTATGCGTTATGCGTTATGCGTTATGCGTTATGCGTTATGCGTTCTGCGTTATGCGTTATGCGTTATGCGTTATGCGTTATGCGTTATGCGTTATGCGTTATGCGTTATGCGTTATGCGTTATGCGTTATGCGTTATGCCATATGCGTTATGCGTTATGCGTTATGCGTTATGCGTTATGCGTTATGCGTTATGCGTTATGCGTTATGCGTTATGCGTTATGCGTTATGCGTTATGCGTTATGCGTTATGCGTTATGCGTTATGCGTTATGCGTTATGCGTTATGCGTTATGCGTTATGCGTTATGCGTTATGCGTTATGCGTTATGCGTTATGCGTTATGCGTTATGCGTTATGAGTTATGCGATATGCGTTATGGGTTATGGGTTATGCGATATGCGTTATGGGCTCTGCGTTATGCGTTGTGCGTTATGCGTTATGCGTTATGCGTTATGCGTTATGCGTTATGCGTTGTGCGTTGTGCGTTGTGCGTTGTGCGTTGTGCGTTATGCGTTATGCGTTATGCGTTATGCGTTATGCGTTATGCGTTATGCGTTGTGCGTTGTGCGTTGTGCGTTGTGCGTTATGCGTTATGCGTTATGCGTTGTGCGTTATGCGTTATGCGTTATGCGTTATGCGTTATGCGTTATGCGTTATGCGTTCTGCGTTGTGCGTTATGCGTTATGCGTTGTGCGTTATGCGTTATGCGTTATGCGTTATGCGTTATGCGTTGTGCGTTGTGCGTTATGCGTTATGCGTTATGCGTTATGCGTTGTGCGTTATGCGTTATGCGTTATGCGTTGTGCGTTGTGCGTTGTGCGTTATGCGTTATGCGTTATGCGTTATGTATTATGGATTTTCGTTATGCGTTATGCGTTGTGCGTTATGAGTTATGCGTTATGCGTTATGCGTTATGCGTTATGCGTTATGTGTTAAGCGTTATGCGTTATGCGTTATGCGTTATGCGTTATGCGTTATGCGTTATGCGTTATGCGTTATGCGTTATGCGTTATGCGTTATGCGTTATGCGTTATGCGTTATGCGTTATGCGTTATGCGTTCTGCGTTGTGCGTTATGCGTTATGCGTTGTGCGTTATGCGTTATGCGTTATGCGTTATGCGTTATGCGTTGTGCGTTGTGCGTTATGCGTTATGCGTTATGCGTTATGCGTTGTGCGTTATGCGTTATGCGTTATGCGTTGTGCGTTGTGCGTTGTGCGTTATGCGTTATGCGTTATGCGTTATGTATTATGGATTTTCGTTATGCGTTGTGCGTTATGCGTTATGAGTTATGCGTTATGCGTTATGCGTTATGCGTTATGTGTTATGGATTTGCGTTATGCGTTATGCGTTATGTGTTATGCGTTATGCGTTATGCGTTATGCGTTATGCGTTATGCGTTGTGCGTTATGCGTTATGCGTTATGCGTTATGCGTTGTGCGTTGTGCGTTGTGCGTTGTGCGTTGTGCGTTATGCGTTATGCGTTATGCGTTAAGCGTTATGCGTAATGCGTTATGCGTTATGCGTTATGCGTTATGCGTTATGCGTTATGCGTTATGCGTTATGCGTTATGCGTTATGCGTTATGCGTTATGCGTTATGCGTTATGCGGTATGCGTTATGCGTTATGCGTTATGCGTTATGCGTTATGCGTTATGCGTTATGCGTTATGCGTTATGCGTTATGCGTTATGCGTTATGCGTAATGGGCTCTGCGTTATGCTTTGTAGGTTATGCGTTATGCGTTATGCGTTCTGCGTTATGCGTTGTGCGTTGTGCGTTATGCGTTATGCGTTATGCGTTATGCGTTATGCGTTCTGCGTTGTGCGTTGTGCGTTATGCGTTATGCGTTATGCGTTATGCGTTGTCCGTTGTGCGTTGTGCGTTGTGCGTTATGCGTTATGCGTTATGCGTTATGCGTTATGCGTTATGCGTAATGCGTTGTGCGTTATGCGGTATGCGTTATGCGTTATGCGTTATGCGTTATGCGTTATGCGTTATGCGTTATGTGTTATGGATTTTCGTTATGCGTTATGCGTTGTGCGTTATGCGTTATGAGTTATGCGTTATGCGTTATGCGTTATGCGTTATGCGTTATGCGTTATGCGTTATGCGTTATGCGTTATGCGTTATGCGTTATGCGTTATGCGTTATGCGTTATCCGTTATGCGTTATGCGTTATGCGTTATGCGTTATGCGTTATGCGTTATGCGTTATGCGTTGTGCGTTGAGCGTTGTGCGTTATGCGTTATGCGTTATGCGTTATGCGTTATGCGTTATGCGTTATGCGTTATGCGTTATGCGTTATGCGTTATGCGTTATGCGTTATGCGTTATGCGTTATGCGTTATGCGTTATGCGTTATGCGTTATGCGTTATGCGTTATCCGTTATGCGTTATGCGTTATGCGTTATCCGTTATGCGTTATGCGTTATGCGTTATGCGTTAAGCGTTATGCGTTATGCGTTATGCGATATGCGTTATGCGATATGCGTTATGCGTTATGCGTTATGCGTTATGCGTTATGCGTTATGCGTTATGCGTTATGCGTTATGCGTTATGCGTTATGCGTTATGCGTTATGCGTTATGCGTTATGCGTTATGCGTTATGCGTTATGCGTTATGCGTTATGCGTTATGCGTTATGCGTTATGCGTTATGCGTTATGCGTTATGCGTTATGCGTTATGCGTTATGCGTTATGCGTTATGCGTTATGCGTTATGCGTTATGCGTTATGCGTTATGCGTTATGCGTTATGCGTTATGCGTTATGCGTTATGCGTTATGCGTTATGCGTTATGCGTTATGCGTTATGCGTTATGCGTTATGCGTTATGCGTTATGCGTTATGCGTTATGCGTTATGCGTTATGCGTTATGCTTTGTAGGATATGAGTTAGGCGTTATGCGTTATGCGATATGCTTTATGCGTTATGCGTTATGCGTTGTGCGTTATGCGTTATGTGTTATGGATTTGCGTTATGCGTTATGCGTTGTGCCTTATGCGTTATGCGTTATGCGTTATGCGTTATGGGCTCTGCGTTGTGCGTTATGCGTTATGAGTTATGCGATATGCGTTATGGGTTATGGGTTATGCGTTATGCGTTATGGGCTCTGCGTTATGCGTTGTGCGTTATGCGTTATGCGTTATGCGTTATGCGTTATGCGTTATGCGTTATGCGTTATGCGTTATGCGTCATGCGTTGTGCGTTGTGCGTTGTGCGTTGTGCGTTGTGCGTTATGCGTTATGCGTTATGCGTTATGCGTTATGCGTTATGCGTTGTGCGTTGTGCGTTGTGCGTTATGCGTTATGCGTTATGCGTTGTGCGTTATGCGTTATGCGTTATGCGTTATGCGTTATGCGTTATGCGTTATGCGTTATGCGTTATGCGTTATGCGTTATGCGTTATGCGTTATGCTTTGTAGGATCTGAGTTAGGCGTTATGCGTTATGCGATATGCGTTATGCGTTATGCGTTGTGCGTTGTGCGTTGTGCGTTGTGCGTTGTGCGTTATGCGTTATGCGTTATGCGTTATGCGTTATGCGTTATGCGTTATGCGTTATGCGTTATGCGTTGTGCGTTGTGCGTTGTGCGTTGTGCGTTGTGCGTTATGCGTTATGCGTTATGCGTTATGCGTTATGCGTTATGCGTTATGCGTTATGCCATATGCGTTATGCGTTATGCGTTATGCGTTATGCGTTATGCGTTATGCGTTATGCGTTATGCGTTATGCGTTATGCGTTATGCGTTATGCGTTATGCGTTATGCGTTATGCGTTATGCGTTATGCGTTATGCGTTATGCGTTATGCGTTATGCGTTATGCGTTATGCGTTATGCGTTATGCGTTATGCGTTATGCGTTATGAGTTATGCGATATGCGTTATGGGTTATGGGTTATGCGTTATGCGTTATGGGCTCTGCGTTATGCGTTGTGCGTTATGCGTTATGCGTTATGCGTTATGCGTTATGCGTTGTGCGTTGTGCGTTGTGCGTTGTGCGTTGTGCGTTATGCGTTATGCGTTATGCGTTATGCGTTATGCGTTGTGCGTTGTGCGTTGTGCGTTGTGCGTTATGCGTTATGCGTTATGCGTTGTGCGTTATGCGTTATGCGTTATGCGTTATGCGTTATGCGTTATGCGTTATGCGTTATGCGTTATGCGTTCTGCGTTGTGCGTTATGCGTTATGCGTTGTGCGTTATGCGTTATGCGTTATGCGTTATGCGTTGTGCGTTATGCGTTATGCGTTATGCGTTATGCGTTTTGCGTTATGCGTTATGCGTTATGCGTTATGCGTTATGCGTAATGCGTTATGCGTTATGCGTTATGCGTTATGCGTTATGCGTTATGCGTTATGCGTTATGCGTTATGCGTTATGCGTTATGCGTTATGCGTTATGCGTTATGCGTTATGCGTTATGCGTTATGCGTTATGCGTTATGCGTTATGCGTTATGCGTTATGCGTTATGCGTTATGCGTTATGCGTTATGCGTTATGCGTTATGCGTTATGCGTTATGCGTTATGCGTTATGCGTTATGCGTTATGCGTTATGCGTTATGCGTTATGCGTTATGCGTTATGCGTTATGCGTTATGCGTTATGCGTTATGCGTTATGCGTTATGCGTTATGCGTTATGCGTTATGCGTTATGCGTTATGCGTTATGCGTTATGCGTTATGCGTTATGCGTTATGCGTTATGCGTAATGGGCTCTGCGTTATGCTTTGTAGGTTATGCGTTATGCGTTATGCGTTCTGCGTTATGCGTTGTGCGTTGTGCGTTATGCGTTATGCGTTATGCGTTATGCGTTCTGCGTTGTGCGTTGTGCGTTATGCGTTATGCGTTATGCGTTATGCGTTGTCCGTTGTGCGTTGTGCGTTGTGCGTTATGCGTTATGCGTTATGCGTTATGCGTTATGCGTTATGCGTAATGCGTTGTGCGTTATGCGGTATGCGTTATGCGTTATGCGTTATGCGTTATGCGTTATGCGTTATGTGTTATGGATTTTCGTTATGCGTTATGCGTTGTGCGTTATGCGTTATGAGTTATGCGTTATGCGTTATGCGTTATGCGTTATGCGTTATGCGTTATGCGTTATGCGTTATGCGTTATGCGTTATGCGTTATGCGTTATGCGTTATGCGTTATGCGTTATGCGTTATGCGTTATGCGTTATGCGTTATGCGTTATGCGTTATGCGTTATGCGTTATGCGTTATGCGTTATGCGTTATGCGTTATGCGTTATGCGTTATGCGTTATGCGTTATCCGTTATGCGTTATGCGTTATGCGTTATGCGTTATGCGTTATGCGTTATGCGTTATGCGTTATGCGTCATGCGTTATCCGTTATCCGTTATCCGTTATGCGTTATGCGTTATGCGTTATGCGTTATGCGTTATGCGTTATGCGTTATGCGTTATGCGTTATGCGTTATGCGTTATGCGTTATGCGTTATGCGTTATGCGTTATGCGTTATGCGTTATGCGTTATGCGTTATGCGTTATGCGTTATCCGTTATGCGTTATGCGTTATGCGTTATGCGTTATGCGTTATCCGTTATGCGTTATGCGTTAAGCGTTATGCGTTATGCGTTATGCGATATGCGTTATGCGTTATGCGTTATGCGTTATGCGTTATGCGTTATGCGTTATGCGTTATGCGTTATGCGTTATGCGTTATGCGTTATGCGTTATGCGTTATGGGTTATGCGTTATGCGTTATGCGTTATGCGTTATGCGTTATGCGTTATGCGTTATGCTTTGTAGGATATGAGTTAGGCGTTATGCGTTATGCGTTATGCGTTATGCGTTATGCGTTATGCGTTATGCTTTGTAGGATATGAGTTAGGCGTTATGCGTTATGCGATATGCTTTATGCGTTATGCGTTATGCGTTGTGCGTTATGCGTTATGTGTTATGGATTTGCGTTATGCGTTATGCGTTGTGCCTTATGCGTTATGCGTTATGCGTTATGCGTTATGGGCTCTGCGTTGTGCGTTATGCGTTATGAGTTATGCGATATGCGTTATGGGTTATGGGTTATGCGTTATGCGTTATGGGCTCTGCGTTATGCGTTGTGCGTTATGCGTTATGCGTTATGCGTTATGCGTTATGCGTTATGCGTTGTGCGTTGTGCGTTGTGCGTTGTGCGTTGTGCGTTATGCGTTATGCGTTATGCGTTATGCGTTATGCGTTATGCGTTGTGCGTTGTGCGTTGTGCGTTATGCGTTATGCGTTATGCGTTGTGCGTTATGCGTTATGCGTTATGCGTTATGCGTTATGCGTTATGCGTTATGCGTTATGCGTTATGCGTTATGCGTTATGCTTTGTAGGATCTGAGTTAGGCGTTATGCGTTATGCGATATGCGTTATGCGTTATGCGTTGTGCGTTGTGCGTTGTGCGTTGTGCGTTGTGCGTTATGCGTTATGCGTTATGCGTTATGCGTTATGCGTTATGCGTTATGCGTTATGCGTTATGCGTTATGCGTTGTGCGTTGTGCGTTGTGCGTTGTGCGTTGTGCGTTATGCGTTATGCGTTATGCGTTGTGCGTTGTGCGTTGTGCGTTGTGCGTTGTGCGTTATGCGTTATGCGTTATGCGTTATGCGTTATGCGTTGTGCGTTGTGCGTTGTGCGTTGTGCGTTATGCGTTATGCGTTATGCGTTATGCGTTATGCGTTATGCGTTATGCGTTATGCGTTATGCGTTATGCGTTATGCGTTATGCGTTATGCGTTGTGCGTTGTGCGTTGTGCGTTGTGCGTTGTGCGTTGTGCGTTATGCGTTATGAGTTATGCGTTATGCGTTATGTGTTATGGATTTGCGTTGTGCGTTGTGCGTTATGCGTTATGCGTTATGCGTTATGCGTTATGCGTTATGCGTTATGCGTTATGCGTTATGCGTTGTGCGTTGTGCGTTGTGCGTTGTGCGTTGTGCGTTGTGCGTTATGCGTTATGAGTTATGCGTTATGCGTTATGTGTTATGGATTTGCGTTGTGCGTTGTGCGTTATGCGTTATGCGTTATGCGTTATGCGTTATGCGTTGTGCGTTATGCGTTATGCGTTATGCGGTATGCGTTATGCGTTGTGCGTTGTGCGTTGTGCGTTGTGCGTTATGCGTTATGCGTTATGCGTTATGCGTTATGCGTTATGCGTTATGCTTTGTAGGATATGAGTTAGGCGTTATGCGTTATGCGATATGCGTTATGCGTTATGCGTTATGCGTTGTGCGTTATGCGTTATGTGTTATGGATTTGCGTGATGCGTTATGCGTTATGAGTTATGCGATATGCGTTATGGGTTATGGGTTATGCGTTATGCGTTATGGGCTCTGCGTTATGCGTTGTGCGTTATGCGTTGTGCGTTATGCGTTATGCGTTATGCGTTATGCGTTATGCGTTGTGCGTTGTGCGTTGTGCGTTGTGCGTTGTGCGTTGTGCGTTATGCGTTATGAGTTATGCGTTATGCGTTATGTGTTATGGATTTGCGTTGTGCGTTGTGCGTTATGCGTTATGCGTTATGCGTTATGCGTTATGCGTTATGCGTTATGCGTTATGCGTTATGCGTTATGCGTTATGCGTTATGCGTTATGCGTTATGCGTTATGCGTTATGCGTTATGCGTTATGCGTTATGCGTTATGCGTTATGCGTTGTGCGTTATGCGTTATCCGTTATGCGGTATGCGTTATGCGTTGTGCGTTGTGCGTTGTGCGTTGTGCGTTATGCGTTATGCGTTATGCGTTATGCGTTAGGCGTTATGCGTTATGCGTTATGCGTTATGCGTTATGCGTTATGCGTTATGCGTTATGCGTTATGCGTTATGCGTTATGCGTTATGCGTTATGCGTTATGCGTTATGCGTTATGCGTTATGCGTTATGCGTTATGCGTTATGCGTTATGCGTTATGCGTTATGCGTTATGCGTTATGCGTTATGCGTTATGCGTTATGCGTTATGACGTTATGCGTTATGCGTTATGCGTTATGCGTTATGCGTTATGCGTTATGCGTTATGCGTTATGCGTTATGCGTTATGCGTTATGCGTTATGCGTTATGCGTTATGCGTTATGCGTTATGCGTTATGCGTTATGCGTTATGCGTTATGCGTTATGCGTTATGCGTTATGCGTTATGCGTTATGCGTTATGCGTTATGCGTTATGCGTTATGCGTTATGCGTTATGCGTTATGCGTTATGCGTTATGCGTTATGCGTTATGCGTTATGCGTTATGCGTTATGCGTAATGGGCTCTGCGTTATGCTTTGTAGGTTATGCGTTATGCGTTATGCGTTCTGCGTTATGCGTAATGGGCTCTGCGTTATGCTTTGTAGGTTATGCGTTATGCGTTATGCGTTCTGCGTTATGCGTTGTGCGTTGTGCGTTATGCGTTATGCGTTATGCGTTATGCGTTATGCGTTATGCGTTATGCGTTATGCGTTATGCGTTATGCGTTATGCGTTCTGCGTTGTGCGTTGTGCGTTATGCGTTATGCGTTATGCGTTATGCGTTGTCCGTTGTGCGTTGTGCGTTGTGCGTTATGCGTTATGCGTTATGCGTTATGCGTTATGCGTTATGCGTTATGCGTTATGCGTAATGCGTTGTGCGTTATGCGTTATGCGTTATGCGTTATGCGTTATGCGTTATGCGTTATGCGTTATGCGTTATGCGTTATGCGTTATGCGTTATGCGTTATGCGTTATGCGTTATGCGTTATGCGTTATGCGTTATGCGTTATGCGTTATGCGTTATGCGTTATGCGTTATGCGTTATGCGTTATGCGTTATGCGTTATGCGTTATGCGTTATGCGTTATGCGTTATGCGTTATGCGTTATGCGTTATGCGTTATGCGTTATGCGTTATGCGTTATGCGTTATGCGTTATGCGTTATGCGTTATGCGTTATGCGTTGTGCGTTGTGCGTTATGCGTTCTGCGTTATGCGTTATGCGTTATGCGTTATGCTTTGTAGGATATGAGTTAGGCATTATGCGTTATGCGATATGCGTTATGCTTTATGCGTTATGCGTTGTGCGTTATGCGTTATGCGTTATGCGTTATGCGTTATGCGTTATGCGTTATGCGTTATGCGTTATGCGTTATGCGTTATGCGTTATGCGTTATGCCATATGCGTTATGCGTTATGCGTTATGCGTTATGCGTTATGCGTTATGCGTTATGCGTTATGCGTTATGCGTTATGCGTTATGCGTTATGCGTTATGCGTTATGCGTTATGCGTTATGCGTTATGCGTTATGCGTTATGCGTTATGCGTTATGCGTTATGCGTTATGCGTTATGCGTTATGCGTTATGCGTTATGCGTTATGCGTTATGCGTTATGCGTTATGCGTTATGCGTTATGCGTTATGCGTTATGCGTTATGCGTTATGCGTTGTGCGTTGTGCGTTGTGCGTTGTGCGTTGTGCGTTATGCGTTATGAGTTATGCGTTATGCGTTATGTGTTATGGATTTGCGTTGTGCGTTGTGCGTTATGCGTTATGGGTTATGCGTTATGCGTTATGCGTTATGCGTTATGCGTTATGCGTTATGCGTTATGCGTTATGCGTTGTGCGTTATGCGTTATGCGTTATGCGGTATGCGTTATGCGTTGTGCGTTGTGCGTTGTGCGTTGTGCGTTGTGCGTTATGCGTTATGCGTTATGCGTTATGCGTTATGCGTTATGCGTTATGCGTTATGCGTTATGCGTTATGCGTTATGCGTTATGCGTTATGCGTTATGCGTTATGCGTTATGCGTTATGCGTTATGCGTTATGCGTTATGCGTTATGCGTTATGCGTTATGCGTTATGCGTTATGCGTTATGCGTTATGCGTTATGCGTTATGCGTTATGCGTTATGCGTTATGCGTTATGAGTTATGCGTTATGCGTTATGCGTTATGCGTTATGCGTTATGCGTTATGCGTTATGCGTTATGCGTTATGCGTTATGCGTTATGCGTTATGCGTTATGCGTTATGCGTTATGCGTTATGCGTTGTGCGTTATGCGTTATGCGTTATGCGTTTTGCGTTATGCGTTATGCGTTATGCGTTATGCGTTATGCGTTATGCCTTATGCGTTATGCGTTATGCGTTATGCGTTATGCGTTATGCGTTATGCGTTATGCGTTATGCGTTATGCGTTATGCGTTATGCGTTATGCGTTATGCGTTATGCGTTATGCGTTATGCGTTATGCGTTATGCGTTATGCGTTATGCGTTATGCGTTATGCGTAATGGGCTCTGCGTTATGCTTTGTAGGTTATGCGTTATGCGTTATGCGTTCTGCGTTATGCGTAATGGGCTCTGCGTTATGCTTTGTAGGTTATGCGTTATGCGTTATGCGTTCTGCGTTATGCGTTGTGCGTTGTGCGTTATGCGTTATGCGTTATGCGTTATGCGTTATGCGTTATGCGTTATGCGTTATGCGTTATGCGTTATGCGTTCTGCGTTGTGCGTTGTGCGTTATGCGTTATGCGTTATGCGTTATGCGTTATGTGTTATGGATTTGCGTTGTGCGTTGTGCGTTATGCGTTATGGGTTATGCGTTATGCGTTATGCGTTATGCGTTATGCGTTATGCGTTATGCGTTATGCGTTATGCGTTGTGCGTTATGCGTTATGCGTTATGCGGTATGCGTTATGCGTTGTGCGTTGTGCGTTGTGCGTTGTGCGTTATGCGTTATGCGTTATGCGTTATGCGTTATGCGTTATGCGTTATGCGTTATGCGTTATGCGTTATGCGTTATGCGTTATGCGTTATGCGTTATGCGTTATGCGTTATGCGTTATGCGTTATGCGTTATGCGTTATGCGTTATGCGTTATGCGTTATGCGTTATGCGTTATGCGTTATGCGTTATGAGTTATGCGTTATGCGTTATGCGTTATGCGTTATGCGTTATGCGTTATGCGTTATGCGTTATGCGTTATGCGTTATGCGTTATGCGTTATGCGTTATGCGTTATGCGTTATGCGTTATGCGTTGTGCGTTATGCGTTATGCGTTATGCGTTTTGCGTTATGCGTTATGCGTTATGCGTTATGCGTTATGCGTTATGCCTTATGCGTTATGCGTTATGCGTTATGCGTTATGCGTTATGCGTTATGCGTTATGCGTTATGCGTTATGCGTTATGCGTTATGCGTTATGCGTTATGCGTTATGCGTTATGCGTTATGCGTTATGCGTTATGCGTTATGCGTTATGCGTTATGCGTTATGCGTTATGCGTAATGGGCTCTGCGTTATGCTTTGTAGGTTATGCGTTATGCGTTATGCGTTCTGCGTTATGCGTAATGGGCTCTGCGTTATGCTTTGTAGGTTATGCGTTATGCGTTATGCGTTCTGCGTTATGCGTTGTGCGTTGTGCGTTATGCGTTATGCGTTATGCGTTATGCGTTATGCGTTATGCGTTATGCGTTATGCGTTATGCGTTATGCGTTCTGCGTTGTGCGTTGTGCGTTATGCGTTATGCGTTATGCGTTATGCGTTGTCCGTTGTGCGTTGTGCGTTGTGCGTTATGCGTTATGCGTTATGCGTTATGCGTTATGCGTTATGCGTTATGCGTAATGCGTTGTGCGTTATGCGTTATGCGTTATGCGTTATGCGTTATGCGTTATGCGTTATGCGTTATGCGTTATGCGTTATGCGTTATGCGTTATGCGTTATGCGTTATGCGTTATGCGTTATGCGTTATGCGTTATGCGTTATGCGTTATGCGTTATGCGTTATGCGTTATGCGTTATGCGTTATGCGTTATGCGTTATGCGTTATGCGTTATGCGTTATGCGTTATGCGTTATGCGTTATGCGTTATGCGTTATGCGTTATGCGTTATGCGTTATGCGTTATGCGTTGTGCGTTGTGCGTTATGCGTTCTGCGTTATGCGTTATGCGTTATGCGTTATGCTTTGTAGGATATGAGTTAGGCGTTATGCGTTATGCGATATGCGTTATGCTTTATGCGTTATGCGTTGTGCGTTATGCGTTATGCGTTATGCGTTATGCGTTATGCGTTATGCGTTATGCGTTATGCGTTATGCGTTATGCGTTATGCGTTATGCGTTATGCGTTATGCGTTATGCGTTATGCGTTATGCGTTATGCGTTATGCGTTATGCGTTATGCGTTATGCGTTATGCGTTATGCGTTATGCGTTATGCGTTATGCGTTATGCGTTATGCGTTATGCGTTATGCGTTATGCGTTATGCGTTATGCGTTATGCGTTATGCGTTATGCGTTATGCGTTATGCGTTATGCGTTATGCGTTATGCGTTATGCGTTATGCGTTATGCGTTGTGCGTTGTGCGTTGTGCGTTGTGCGTTGTGCGT
Source organism: Lasioglossum baleicum (assembly GCF_051020765.1). Classification (NCBI taxonomy): domain Eukaryota; kingdom Metazoa; phylum Arthropoda; class Insecta; order Hymenoptera; family Halictidae; genus Lasioglossum; species Lasioglossum baleicum. The sequence continues at coordinate 15,181 of NW_027469266.1, forward strand.
TATGCGTTATGAGTTATGCGTTATGCGTTATGTGTTATGGATTTGCGTTGTGCGTTGTGCGTTATGCGTTATGGGTTATGCGTTATGCGTTATGCGTTATGCGTTATGCGTTATGCGTTATGCGTTATGCGTTATGCGTTGTGCGTTATGCGTTATGCGTTATGCGGTATGCGTTATGCGTTGTGCGTTGTGCGTTGTGCGTTATGCGTTATGCGTTTTGCGTTATGCGTTATGCGTTATGCGTTATGCGTTATGCCTTATGCGTTATGCGTTATGCGTTATGCGTTATGCGTTATGCGTTATGCGTTATGCGTTATGCGTTATGCGTTTTGCGTTATGCGTTATGCGTTATGCGTTATGCCTTATGCGTTATGCGTTATGCGTTATGCGTTATGCGTTATGCGTTATGCGTTATGCGTTATGCGTTATGCGTTATGCCATATGCGTTATGCGTTATGCGTTATGCGTTATGCGTTATGCGTTATGCGTTATGCGTTATGCGTTATGCGTTATGCGTTATGCGTTATGCGTTATGCGTTATGCGTTATGCGTTATGCGTTATGCGTTATGCGTTATGCGTTATGCGTTATGCGTTATGCGTTATGCGTTATGCGTTATGCGTTATGCGTTATGCGTTATGCGTTATGCGTTATGCGTTATGCGTTATGCGTTATGCGTTATGCGTTATGCGTTATGCGTTATGCGTTATGCGTTATGCGTTGTGCGTTGTGCGTTGTGCGTTGTGCGTTGTGCGTTATGCGTTATGAGTTATGCGTTATGCGTTATGCGTTATGCGTTATGCGTTATGCGTTATGCGTTATGCGTTATGCGTTATGCGTTATGCCTTATGCGTTATGCGTTATGCGTTATGCGTTATGCGTTATGCGTTATGCGTTATGCGTTATGCGTTATGCGTTATGCGTTATGCGTTATGCGTTATGCGTTATGCGTTATGCGTTATGCGTTATGCGTTATGCGTTATGCGTTATGCGTTATGCGTTATGCGTTATGCGTTATGCGTTATGCGTTATGCGTTATGCGTTATGCGTTATGCGTTATGCGTTATGAGTTATGCGTTATGCGTTATGCGTTATGCGTTATGCGTTATGCGTTATGCGTTATGCGTTATGCGTTATGCGTTATGCGTTATGCGTTATGCGTAATGGGCTCTGCGTTATGCTTTGTAGGTTATGCGTTATGCGTTATGCGTTCTGCGTTATGCGTAATGGGCTCTGCGTTATGCTTTGTAGGTTATGCGTTATGCGTTATGCGTTCTGCGTTATGCGTTGTGCGTTGTGCGTTATGCGTTATGCGTTATGCGTTATGCGTTATGCGTTATGCGTTATGCGTTATGCGTTATGCGTTATGCGTTATGCGTTCTGCGTTGTGCGTTGTGCGTTATGCGTTATGCGTTATGCGTTATGCGTTGTCCGTTGTGCGTTGTGCGTTGTGCGTTATGCGTTATGCGTTATGCGTTATGCGTTATGCGTTATGCGTTATGCGTAATGCGTTGTGCGTTATGCGTTATGCGTTATGCGTTATGCGTTATGCGTTATGCGTTATGCGTTATGCGTTATGCGTTATGCGTTATGCGTTATGCGTTATGCGTTATGCGTTATGCGTTATGCGTTATGCGTTATGCGTTATGCGTTATGCGTTATGCGTTATGCGTTATGCGTTATGCGTTATGCGTTATGCGTTATGCGTTATGCGTTATGCGTTATGCGTTATGCGTTATGCGTTATGCGTTATGCGTTATGCGTTATGCGTTATGCGTTATGCGTTATGCGTTATGCGTTATGCGTTATGCGTTATGCGTTATGCGTTATGCGTTATGCGTTATGCGTTATGCGTTATGCGTTATGCGTTATGCGTTATGCGTTATGCGTTATGAGTTATGCGTTATGCGTTATGCGTTATGCGTTATGCGTTATGCGTTATGCGTTATGCGTTATGCGTTATGCGTTATGCGTAATGGGCTCTGCGTTATGCTTTGTAGGTTATGCGTTATGCGTTATGCGTTCTGCGTTATGCGTAATGGGCTCTGCGTTATGGTTTGTAGGTTATGCGTTATGCGTTATGCGTTCTGCGTTATGCGTTGTGCGTTGTGCGTTATGCGTTATGCGTTATGCGTTATGCGTTATGCGTTATGCGTTATGCGTTATGCGTTATGCGTTATGCGTTATGCGTTCTGCGTTGTGCGTTGTGCGTTATGCGTTATGCGTTATGCGTTATGCGTTGTCCGTTGTGCGTTGTGCGTTGTGCGTTATGCGTTATGCGTTATGCGTTATGCGTTATGCGTTATGCGTTATGCGTAATGCGTTGTGCGTTATGCGTTATGCGTTATGCGTTATGCGTTATGCGTTATGCGTTATGCGTTATGCGTTATGCGTTATGCGTTATGCGTTATGCGTTATGCGTTATGCGTTATGCGTTATGCGTTATGCGTTATGCGTTATGCGTTATGCGTTATGCGTTATGCGTTATGCGTTATGCGTTATGCGTTATGCGTTATGCGTTATGCGTTATGCGTTATGCGTTATGCGTTATGCGTTATGCGTTATGCGTTATGCGTTATGCGTTATGCGTTATGCGTTATGCGTTATGCGTTATGCGTTATGCGTTATGCGTTATGCGTTATGCGTTATGCGTTATGCGTTATGCGTTATGCGTTATGCGTTATGCGTTATGAGTTATGCGTTATGCGTTATGCGTTATGCGTTATGCGTTATGCGTTATGCGTTATGCGTTATGCGTTATGCGTTATGCGTTATGCGTTATGCGTTATGGGCTCTGCGTTATGCTTTGTAGGTTATGCGTTATGCGTTATGCGTTCTGCGTTATGCGTAATGGGCTCTGCGTTATGCTTTGTAGGTTATGCGTTATGCGTTCTGCGTTATGCGTTGTGCGTTGTGCGTTATGCGTTATGCGTTATGCGTTATGCGTTATGCGTTATGCGTTATGCGTTATGCGTTATGCGTTATGCGTTATGCGTTATGCGTTATGCGTAATGCGTTGTGCGTTATGCGTTATGCGTTATGCGTTATGCGTTATGCGTTATGCGTTATGCGTTATGCGTTATGCGTTATGCGTTATGCGTTATGCGTTATGCGTTATGCGTTATGCGTTATGCGTTATGCGTTATGCGTTATGCGTTATGCGTTATGCGTTATGCGTTATGCGTTATGCGTTATGCGTTATGCGTTATGCGTTATGCGTTATGCGTTATGCGTTATGCGTTATGCGTTATGCGTTATGCGTTATGCGTTATGCGTTATGCGTTATGCGTTATGCGTTATGCGTTATGCGTTATGCGTTATGCGTTATGCGTTATGCGTTATGCGTTATGCGTTATGAGTTATGCGTTATGCGTTATGCGTTATGCGTTATGCGTTATGCGTTATGCGTTATGCGTTATGCGTTATGCGTTATGCGTTATGCGTTATGCGTTATGGGCTCTGCGTTATGCTTTGTAGGTTATGCGTTATGCGTTATGCGTTCTGCGTTATGCGTAATGGGCTCTGCGTTATGCTTTGTAGGTTATGCGTTATGCGTTCTGCGTTATGCGTTGTGCGTTGTGCGTTATGCGTTATGCGTTATGCGTTATGCGTTATGCGTTATGCGTTATGCGTTATGCGTTATGCGTTATGCGTTATGCGTTCTGCGTTGTGCGTTGTGCGTTATGCGTTATGCGTTATGCGTTATGCGTTATGCGTTATGCGTTATGCGTTATGCGTTATGCGTTATGCGTTATGCGTTATGCGTTATGCGTTATGCGTTATGCGTTATGCGTTATGCGTTGTGCGTTGTGCGTTGTGCGTTGTGCGTTGTGCGTTATGCGTTATGAGTTATGCGTTATGCGTTATGTGTTATGGATTTGCGTTGTGCGTTGTGCGTTATGCGTTATGGGTTATGCGTTATGCGTTATGCGTTATGCGTTATGCGTTATGCGTTATGCGTTATGCGTTATGCGTTATGCGTTATGCGTTATGCGTTATGCGTTATGCGTTATGCGTTATGCGTTATGCGTTATGCGTTATGCGTTATGCGTTATGCGTTATGCGTTATGCGTTATGCGTTATGCGTTATGCGTTATGCGTTATGCGTTATGCGTTATGCGTTATGCGTTATGCGTTATGCGTTATGCGTTATGCGTTATGCGTTATGCGTTATGCGTTATGCGTAATGCGTTGTGCGTTATGCGTTATGCGTTATGCGTTATGCGTTATGCGTTATGCGTTATGCGTTATGCGTTATGCGTTATGCGTTATGCGTTATGCGTTATGCGTTATGCGTTATGCGTTATGCGTTATGCGTTATGCGTTATGCGTTATGCGTTATGCGTTATGCGTTATGCGTTATGCGTTATGCGTTATGCGTTATGCGTTATGCGTTATGCGTTATGCGTTATGCGTTATGCGTTATGCGTTATGCGTTATGCGTTATGCGTTATGCGTTATGCGTTATGCGTTATGCGTTATGCGTTATGCGTTATGCGTTATGCGTTATGCGTTATGCGTTATGCGTTATGCGTTATGCGTTATGCGTTATGCGTTATGCGTTATGAGTTATGCGTTATGCGTTATGCGTTATGCGTTATGCGTTATGCGTTATGCGTTATGCGTTATGCGTTATGCGTTATGCGTAATGGGCTCTGCGTTATGCTTTGTAGGTTATGCGTTATGCGTTATGCGTTCTGCGTTATGCGTAATGGGCTCTGCGTTATGGTTTGTAGGTTATGCGTTATGCGTTATGCGTTCTGCGTTATGCGTTGTGCGTTGTGCGTTATGCGTTATGCGTTATGCGTTATGCGTTATGCGTTATGCGTTATGCGTTATGCGTTATGCGTTATGCGTTATGCGTTCTGCGTTGTGCGTTGTGCGTTATGCGTTATGCGTTATGCGTTATGCGTTGTCCGTTGTGCGTTGTGCGTTGTGCGTTATGCGTTATGCGTTATGCGTTATGCGTTATGCGTTATGCGTTATGCGTAATGCGTTGTGCGTTATGCGTTATGCGTTATGCGTTATGCGTTATGCGTTATGCGTTATGCGTTATGCGTTATGCGTTATGCGTTATGCGTTATGCGTTATGCGTTATGCGTTATGCGTTATGCGTTATGCGTTATGCGTTATGCGTTATGCGTTATGCGTTATGCGTTATGCGTTATGCGTTATGCGTTATGCGTTATGCGTTATGCGTTATGCGTTATGCGTTATGCGTTATGCGTTATGCGTTATGCGTTATGCGTTATGCGTTATGCGTTATGCGTTATGCGTTATGCGTTATGCGTTATGCGTTATGCGTTATGCGTTATGCGTTATGCGTTATGCGTTATGCGTTATGCGTTATGCGTTATGAGTTATGCGTTATGCGTTATGCGTTATGCGTTATGCGTTATGCGTTATGCGTTATGCGTTATGCGTTATGCGTTATGCGTTATGCGTTATGCGTTATGGGCTCTGCGTTATGCTTTGTAGGTTATGCGTTATGCGTTATGCGTTCTGCGTTATGCGTAATGGGCTCTGCGTTATGCTTTGTAGGTTATGCGTTATGCGTTCTGCGTTATGCGTTGTGCGTTGTGCGTTATGCGTTATGCGTTATGCGTTATGCGTTATGCGTTATGCGTTATGCGTTATGCGTTATGCGTTATGCGTTATGCGTTATGCGTTATGCGTAATGCGTTGTGCGTTATGCGTTATGCGTTATGCGTTATGCGTTATGCGTTATGCGTTATGCGTTATGCGTTATGCGTTATGCGTTATGCGTTATGCGTTATGCGTTATGCGTTATGCGTTATGCGTTATGCGTTATGCGTTATGCGTTATGCGTTATGCGTTATGCGTTATGCGTTATGCGTTATGCGTTATGCGTTATGCGTTATGCGTTATGCGTTATGCGTTATGCGTTATGCGTTATGCGTTATGCGTTATGCGTTATGCGTTATGCGTTATGCGTTATGCGTTATGCGTTATGCGTTATGCGTTATGCGTTATGCGTTATGCGTTATGCGTTATGAGTTATGCGTTATGCGTTATGCGTTATGCGTTATGCGTTATGCGTTATGCGTTATGCGTTATGCGTTATGCGTTATGCGTTATGCGTTATGCGTTATGGGCTCTGCGTTATGCTTTGTAGGTTATGCGTTATGCGTTATGCGTTCTGCGTTATGCGTAATGGGCTCTGCGTTATGCTTTGTAGGTTATGCGTTATGCGTTCTGCGTTATGCGTTGTGCGTTGTGCGTTATGCGTTATGCGTTATGCGTTATGCGTTATGCGTTATGCGTTATGCGTTATGCGTTATGCGTTATGCGTTATGCGTTCTGCGTTGTGCGTTGTGCGTTATGCGTTATGCGTTATGCGTTATGCGTTATGCGTTATGCGTTATGCGTTATGCGTTATGCGTTATGCGTTATGCGTTATGCGTTATGCGTTATGCGTTATGCGTTATGCGTTATGCGTTGTGCGTTGTGCGTTGTGCGTTGTGCGTTGTGCGTTATGCGTTATGAGTTATGCGTTATGCGTTATGTGTTATGGATTTGCGTTGTGCGTTGTGCGTTATGCGTTATGGGTTATGCGTTATGCGTTATGCGTTATGCGTTATGCGTTATGCGTTATGCGTTATGCGTTATGCGTTATGCGTTATGCGTTATGCGTTATGCGTTATGCGTTATGCGTTATGCGTTATGCGTTATGCGTTATGCGTTATGCGTTATGCGTTATGCGTTATGCGTTATGCGTTATGCGTTATGCGTTATGCGTTATGCGTTATGCGTTATGCGTTATGCGTTATGCGTTATGCGTTATGCGTTATGCGTTATGCGTTATGCGTTATGCGTTATGCGTTATGCGTTATGCGTTATGCGTTATGCGTTATGCGTTATGCGTTATGCGTTATGAGTTATGCGTTATGCGTTATGCGTTATGCGTTATGCGTTATGCGTTATGCGTTATGCGTTATGCGTTATGCGTTATGCGTTATGCGTTATGCGTTGTGCGTTGTGCGTTGTGCGTTGTGCGTTGTGCGTTATGCGTTATGCGTTATGCGTTATGCGTTATGCGTTATGCGTTATGCGTTGTGCGTTGTGCGTTGTGCGTTGTGCGTTGTGCGTTATGCGTTATGAGTTATGCGTTATGCGTTATGTGTTATGGATTTGCGTTGTGCGTTGTGCGTTATGCGTTATGGGTTATGCGTTATGCGTTATGCGTTATGCGTTATGCGTTATGCGTTATGCGTTATGCGTTATGCGTTGTGCGTTATGCGTTATGCGTTATGCGGTATGCGTTATGCGTTGTGCGTTGTGCGTTGTGCGTTATGCGTTATGCGTTTTGCGTTATGCGTTATGCGTTATGCGTTATGCGTTATGCCTTATGCGTTATGCGTTATGCGTTATGCGTTATGCGTTATGCGTTATGCGTTATGCGTTATGCGTTATGCGTTTTGCGTTATGCGTTATGCGTTATGCGTTATGCCTTATGCGTTATGCGTTATGCGTTATGCGTTATGCGTTATGCGTTATGCGTTATGCGTTATGCGTTATGCGTTATGCCATATGCGTTATGCGTTATGCGTTATGCGTTATGCGTTATGCGTTATGCGTTATGCGTTATGCGTTATGCGTTATGCGTTATGCGTTATGCGTTATGCGTTATGCGTTATGCGTTATGCGTTATGCGTTATGCGTTATGCGTTATGCGTTATGCGTTATGCGTTATGCGTTATGCGTTATGCGTTATGCGTTATGCGTTATGCGTTATGCGTTATGCGTTATGCGTTATGCGTTATGCGTTATGCGTTATGCGTTATGCGTTATGCGTTGTGCGTTGTGCGTTGTGCGTTGTGCGTTGTGCGTTATGCGTTATGAGTTATGCGTTATGCGTTATGCGTTATGCGTTATGCGTTATGCGTTATGCGTTATGCGTTATGCCTTATGCGTTATGCGTTATGCGTTATGCGTTATGCGTTATGCGTTATGCGTTATGCGTTATGCGTTATGCGTTATGCGTTATGCGTTATGCGTTATGCGTTATGCGTTATGCGTTATGCGTTATGCGTTATGCGTTATGCGTTATGCGTTATGCGTTATGCGTTATGCGTTATGCGTTATGCGTTATGCGTTATGCGTTATGCGTTATGCGTTATGCGTTATGCGTTATGCGTTATGAGTTATGCGTTATGCGTTATGCGTTATGCGTTATGCGTTATGCGTTATGCGTTATGCGTTATGCGTTATGCGTTATGCGTTATGCGTAATGGGCTCTGCGTTATGCTTTGTAGGTTATGCGTTATGCGTTATGCGTTCTGCGTTATGCGTAATGGGCTCTGCGTTATGCTTTGTAGGTTATGCGTTATGCGTTATGCGTTCTGCGTTATGCGTTGTGCGTTGTGCGTTATGCGTTATGCGTTATGCGTTATGCGTTATGCGTTATGCGTTATGCGTTATGCGTTATGCGTTATGCGTTATGCGTTCTGCGTTGTGCGTTGTGCGTTATGCGTTATGCGTTATGCGTTATGCGTTGTCCGTTGTGCGTTGTGCGTTGTGCGTTATGCGTTATGCGTTATGCGTTATGCGTTATGCGTTATGCGTTATGCGTAATGCGTTGTGCGTTATGCGTTATGCGTTATGCGTTATGCGTTATGCGTTATGCGTTATGCGTTATGCGTTATGCGTTATGCGTTATGCGTTATGCGTTATGCGTTATGCGTTATGCGTTATGCGTTATGCGTTATGCGTTATGCGTTATGCGTTATGCGTTATGCGTTATGCGTTATGCGTTATGCGTTATGCGTTATGCGTTATGCGTTATGCGTTATGCGTTATGCGTTATGCGTTATGCGTTATGCGTTATGCGTTATGCGTTATGCGTTATGCGTTATGCGTTATGCGTTATGCGTTATGCGTTATGCGTTATGCGTTATGCGTTATGCGTTATGCGTTATGCGTTATGCGTTATGCGTTATGCGTTATGCGTTATGCGTTATGCGTTATGCGTTATGCGTTATGCGTTATGCGTTATGCGTTATGAGTTATGCGTTATGCGTTATGCGTTATGCGTTATGCGTTATGCGTTATGCGTTATGCGTTATGCGTTATGCGTTATGCGTAATGGGCTCTGCGTTATGCTTTGTAGGTTATGCGTTATGCGTTATGCGTTCTGCGTTATGCGTAATGGGCTCTGCGTTATGGTTTGTAGGTTATGCGTTATGCGTTATGCGTTCTGCGTTATGCGTTGTGCGTTGTGCGTTATGCGTTATGCGTTATGCGTTATGCGTTATGCGTTATGCGTTATGCGTTATGCGTTATGCGTTATGCGTTATGCGTTATGCGTTCTGCGTTGTGCGTTGTGCGTTATGCGTTATGCGTTATGCGTTATGCGTTGTCCGTTGTGCGTTGTGCGTTGTGCGTTATGCGTTATGCGTTATGCGTTATGCGTTATGCGTTATGCGTTATGCGTAATGCGTTGTGCGTTATGCGTTATGCGTTATGCGTTATGCGTTATGCGTTATGCGTTATGCGTTATGCGTTATGCGTTATGCGTTATGCGTTATGCGTTATGCGTTATGCGTTATGCGTTATGCGTTATGCGTTATGCGTTATGCGTTATGCGTTATGCGTTATGCGTTATGCGTTATGCGTTATGCGTTATGCGTTATGCGTTATGCGTTATGCGTTATGCGTTATGCGTTATGCGTTATGCGTTATGCGTTATGCGTTATGCGTTATGCGTTATGCGTTATGCGTTATGCGTTATGCGTTATGCGTTATGCGTTATGCGTTATGCGTTATGAGTTATGCGTTATGCGTTATGCGTTATGCGTTATGCGTTATGCGTTATGCGTTATGCGTTATGCGTTATGCGTTATGCGTTATGCGTTATGCGTTATGCGTTATGGGCTCTGCGTTATGCTTTGTAGGTTATGCGTTATGCGTTATGCGTTCTGCGTTATGCGTAATGGGCTCTGCGTTATGCTTTGTAGGTTATGCGTTATGCGTTCTGCGTTATGCGTTGTGCGTTGTGCGTTATGCGTTATGCGTTATGCGTTATGCGTTATGCGTTATGCGTTATGCGTTATGCGTTATGCGTTATGCGTTATGCGTTATGCGTTATGCGTAATGCGTTGTGCGTTATGCGTTATGCGTTATGCGTTATGCGTTATGCGTTATGCGTTATGCGTTATGCGTTATGCGTTATGCGTTATGCGTTATGCGTTATGCGTTATGCGTTATGCGTTATGCGTTATGCGTTATGCGTTATGCGTTATGCGTTATGCGTTATGCGTTATGCGTTATGCGTTATGCGTTATGCGTTATGCGTTATGCGTTATGCGTTATGCGTTATGCGTTATGCGTTATGCGTTATGCGTTATGCGTTATGCGTTATGCGTTATGCGTTATGCGTTATGCGTTATGCGTTATGCGTTATGCGTTATGCGTTATGCGTTATGCGTTATGCGTTATGCGTTATGAGTTATGCGTTATGCGTTATGCGTTATGCGTTATGCGTTATGCGTTATGCGTTATGCGTTATGCGTTATGCGTTATGCGTTATGCGTTATGCGTTATGGGCTCTGCGTTATGCTTTGTAGGTTATGCGTTATGCGTTATGCGTTCTGCGTTATGCGTAATGGGCTCTGCGTTATGCTTTGTAGGTTATGCGTTATGCGTTCTGCGTTCTGCGTTGTGCGTTGTGCGTTATGCGTTATGCGTTATGCGTTATGCGTTATGCGTTATGCGTTATGCGTTATGCGTTATGCGTTATGCGTTATGCGTTCTGCGTTGTGCGTTGTGCGTTATGCGTTATGCGTTATGCGTTATGCGTTATGCGTTATGCGTTATGCGTTATGCGTTATGCGTTATGCGTTATGCGTTATGCGTTATGCGTTATGCGTTATGCGTTATGCGTTATGCGTTGTGCGTTGTGCGTTGTGCGTTGTGCGTTGTGCGTTATGCGTTATGAGTTATGCGTTATGCGTTATGTGTTATGGATTTGCGTTGTGCGTTGTGCGTTATGCGTTATGGGTTATGCGTTATGCGTTATGCGTTATGCGTTATGCGTTATGCGTTATGCGTTATGCGTTATGCGTTATGCGTTATGCGTTATGCGTTATGCGTTATGCGTTATGCGTTATGCGTTATGCGTTATGCGTTATGCGTTATGCGTTATGCGTTATGCGTTATGCGTTATGCGTTATGCGTTATGCGTTATGCGTTATGCGTTATGCGTTATGCGTTATGCGTTATGCGTTATGCGTTATGCGTTATGCGTTATGCGTTATGCGTTATGCGTTATGCGTTATGCGTTATGCGTTATGCGTTATGCGTTATGCGTTATGCGTTATGCGTTATGCGTTATGCGTTATGCGTTATGCGTTATGCGTTATGCGTTATGCGTTATGCGTTATGCGTTATGCGTTATGAGTTATGCGTTATGCGTTATGCGTTATGCGTTATGCGTTATGCGTTATGCGTTATGCGTTATGCGTTATGCGTTATGCGTTATGCGTTATGCGTTATGCGTTATGGGCTCTGCGTTATGCTTTGTAGGTTATGCGTTATGCGTTATGCGTTCTGCGTTATGCGTAATGGGCTCTGCGTTATGCTTTGTAGGTTATGCGTTATGCGTTCTGCGTTATGCGTTGTGCGTTGTGCGTTATGCGTTATGCGTTATGCGTTATGCGTTATGCGTTATGCGTTATGCGTTATGCGTTATGCGTTATGCGTTATGCGTTATGCGTTATGCGTAATGCGTTGTGCGTTATGCGTTATGCGTTATGCGTTATGCGTTATGCGTTATGCGTTATGCGTTATGCGTTATGCGTTATGCGTTATGCGTTATGCGTTATGCGTTATGCGTTATGCGTTATGCGTTATGCGTTATGCGTTATGCGTTATGCGTTATGCGTTATGCGTTATGCGTTATGCGTTATGCGTTATGCGTTATGCGTTATGCGTTATGCGTTATGCGTTATGCGTTATGCGTTATGCGTTATGCGTTATGCGTTATGCGTTATGCGTTATGCGTTATGCGTTATGCGTTATGCGTTATGCGTTATGCGTTATGCGTTATGCGTTATGCGTTATGCGTTATGAGTTATGCGTTATGCGTTATGCGTTATGCGTTATGCGTTATGCGTTATGCGTTATGCGTTATGCGTTATGCGTTATGCGTTATGCGTTATGCGTTATGGGCTCTGCGTTATGCTTTGTAGGTTATGCGTTATGCGTTATGCGTTCTGCGTTATGCGTAATGGGCTCTGCGTTATGCTTTGTAGGTTATGCGTTATGCGTTCTGCGTTCTGCGTTGTGCGTTGTGCGTTATGCGTTATGCGTTATGCGTTATGCGTTATGCGTTATGCGTTATGCGTTATGCGTTATGCGTTATGCGTTATGCGTTATGCGTTCTGCGTTGTGCGTTGTGCGTTATGCGTTATGCGTTATGCGTTATGCGTTATGCGTTATGCGTTATGCGTTATGCGTTATGCGTTATGCGTTATGCGTTATGCGTTATGCGTTATGCGTTATGCGTTATGCGTTATGCGTTGTGCGTTGTGCGTTGTGCGTTGTGCGTTGTGCGTTATGCGTTATGAGTTATGCGTTATGCGTTATGTGTTATGGATTTGCGTTGTGCGTTGTGCGTTATGCGTTATGGGTTATGCGTTATGCGTTATGCGTTATGCGTTATGCGTTATGCGTTATGCGTTATGCGTTATGCGTTATGCGTTATGCGTTATGCGTTATGCGTTATGCGTTATGCGTTATGCGTTATGCGTTATGCGTTATGCGTTATGCGTTATGCGTTATGCGTTATGCGTTATGCGTTATGCGTTATGCGTTATGCGTTATGCGTTATGCGTTATGCGTTATGCGTTATGCGTTATGCGTTATGCGTTATGCGTTATGCGTTATGCGTTATGCGTTATGCGTTATGCGTTATGCGTTATGCGTTATGCGTTATGCGTTATGAGTTATGCGTTATGCGTTATGCGTTATGCGTTATGCGTTATGCGTTATGCGTTATGCGTTATGCGTTATGCGTTATGCGTTATGCGTTATGCGTTATGCGTTATGGGCTCTGCGTTATGCTTTGTAGGTTATGCGTTATGCGTTATGCGTTATGCGTTATGCGTTATGCGTTATGCGTTATGCGTTATGCGTTATGCGTTATGCGTTATGCGTTATGCGTTATGCGTTATGCGTTATGCGTTATGCGTTATGCGTTGTGCGTTGTGCGTTATGCGTTATGCGTTATGCGTTATGCGTTGTCCGTTGTGCGTTGTGCGTTGTGCGTTATGCGTTATGCGTTATGCGTTATGCGTTATGCGTTATGCGTTATGCGTAATGCGTTGTGCGTTATGCGTTATGCGTTATGCGTTATGCGTTATGCGTTATGCGTTATGCGTTATGCGTTATGCGTTATGCGTTATGCGTTATGCGTTATGCGTTATGCGTTATGCGTTATGCGTTATGCGTTATGCGTTATGCGTTGTGCGTTGTGCGTTGTGCGTTGTGCGTTGTGCGTTATGCGTTATGAGTTATGCGTTATGCGTTATGTGTTATGGATTTGCGTTGTGCGTTGTGCGTTATGCGTTATGGGTTATGCGTTATGCGTTATGCGTTATGCGTTATGCGTTATGCGTTATGCGTTATGCGTTATGCGTTATGCGTTATGCGTTATGCGTTATGCGTTATGCGTTATGCGTTATGCGTTATGCGTTATGCGTTATGCGTTATGCGTTATGCGTTATGCGTTATGCGTTATGCGTTATGCGTTATGCGTTATGCGTTATGCGTTATGCGTTATGCGTTATGCGTTATGCGTTATGCGTTATGCGTTATGCGTTATGCGTTATGCGTTATGCGTTATGCGTTATGCGTTATGCGTTATGCGTTATGCGTTATGCGTTATGCGTTATGCGTTATGCGTTCTGCGTTGTGCGTTGTGCGTTATGCGTTATGCGTTATGCGTTATGCGTTGTCCGTTGTGCGTTGTGCGTTGTGCGTTATGCGTTATGCGTTATGCGTTATGCGTTATGCGTTATGCGTTATGCGTAATGCGTTGTGCGTTATGCGTTATGCGTTATGCGTTATGCGTTATGCGTTATGCGTTATGCGTTATGCGTTATGCGTTATGCGTTATGCGTTATGCGTTATGCGTTATGCGTTATGCGTTATGCGTTATGCGTTATGCGTTATGCGTTATGCGTTATGCGTTATGCGTTATGCGTTATGCGTTATGCGTTATGCGTTATGCGTTATGCGTTATGCGTTATGCGTTATGCGTTATGCGTTATGCGTTATGCGTTATGCGTTATGCGTTACGCGTTACGCGTTATGCGTTATGCGTTATGCGTTATGCGTTACGCGTTATGCGTTATGCGTTATGCGTTATGCGTTATGCGTTATGCGTTATGCGTTATGCGTTATGCGTTATACGTTATGCGTTGTGCGTTGTGCGTTATGCGTTCTGCGTTATGTGTTATGCGTTATGCGTTATGCGTTGTGCGTTGTGCGTTATGCGTTCTGCGTTATGCGTTCTGCGTTATGCGTTATGCGTTATGCGTTATGCGTTATGCGTTATGCGTTATGCCTTATGCGTTATGCGTTATGCGTTATGCGTTATGCGTTATGCGTTATGCGTTATGCGTTATGCGTTATGCGTTATGCGTTATGCGTTATGCGTTATGCGTTATGCGTTATGCGTTATGCGTTATGCGTTATGCGTTATGCGTTATGCGTTATGCGTTATGCGTTATGCGTTATGCGTTATGCGTTATGCGTTATGCGTTATGCGTTATGCGTTATGCGTTATGCGTTATGCGTTATGCGTTATGCGTTATGCGTTATGCGTTATGCGTTATGCGTTATGCGTTATGCGTTATGCGTTATGCGTTATGCGTTATGCGTTATGCGTTATGCGTTATGCGTTATGCGTTATGCGTTATGCGTTATGCGTTATGCGTTATGCGTTATGCGTTATGCGTTATGCGTTATGCGTTATGCGTTATGCGTTATGCGTTATGCGTTATGCGTTATGCGTTATGCGTTATGCGTTATGCGTTATGCGTTATGCGTTATGCGTTATGCGTTATGCGTTATGCGTTATGCGTTATGCGTTATGCGTTATGCGTTATGCGTTATGCGTTATGCGTTATGCGTTATGCGTTATGCGTTATGCGTTATGCGTTATGCGTTATGCGTTATGCGTTATGCGTTATGCGTTATGCGTTATGCGTTATGCGTTATGCGTTTTGCGTTATGCGTTATGCGTTATGCGTTATGCCTTATGCGTTATGCGTTATGCGTTATGCGTTATGCGTTATGCGTTATGCGTTATGCGTTATGCGTTATGCGTTATGCGTTATGCGTTATGCGTTATGCGTTATGCGTTATGCGTTATGCGTTATGCGTTATGCGTTATGCGTTATGCGTTATGCGTTATGCGTTATGCGTTATGCGTTATGCGTTATGCGTTATGCGTTATGCGTTATGCGTTATGCGTTATGCGTTATGCGTTATGCGTTATGCGTTATGCGTTATGCGTTATGCGTTATGCGTTATGCGTTATGCGTTATGCGTTATGCGTTATGCGTTATGCGTTATGCGTTATGCGTTATGCGTTATGCGTTATGCGTTATGCGTTATGCGTTATGCGTTATGAGTTATGCGTTATGCGTTATGCGTTATGCGTTATGCGTTATGCGTTATGCGTTATGCGTTATGCGTTATGCGTTATGCGTAATGGGCTCTGCGTTATGCTTTGTAGGTTATGCGTTATGCGTTATGCGTTCTGCGTTATGCGTAATGGGCTCTGCGTTATGGTTTGTAGGTTATGCGTTATGCGTTATGCGTTCTGCGTTATGCGTTGTGCGTTGTGCGTTATGCGTTATGCGTTATGCGTTATGCGTTATGCGTTATGCGTTATGCGTTATGCGTTATGCGTTATGCGTTATGCGTTATGCGTTCTGCGTTGTGCGTTGTGCGTTATGCGTTATGCGTTATGCGTTATGCGTTGTCCGTTGTGCGTTGTGCGTTGTGCGTTATGCGTTATGCGTTATGCGTTATGCGTTATGCGTTATGCGTTATGCGTAATGCGTTGTGCGTTATGCGTTATGCGTTATGCGTTATGCGTTATGCGTTATGCGTTATGCGTTATGCGTTATGCGTTATGCGTTATGCGTTATGCGTTATGCGTTATGCGTTATGCGTTATGCGTTATGCGTTATGCGTTATGCGTTATGCGTTATGCGTTATGCGTTATGCGTTATGCGTTATGCGTTATGCGTTATGCGTTATGCGTTATGCGTTATGCGTTATGCGTTATGCGTTATGCGTTATGCGTTATGCGTTATGCGTTATGCGTTATGCGTTATGCGTTATGCGTTATGCGTTATGCGTTATGCGTTATGCGTTATGCGTTATGCGTTATGAGTTATGCGTTATGCGTTATGCGTTATGCGTTATGCGTTATGCGTTATGCGTTATGCGTTATGCGTTATGCGTTATGCGTTATGCGTTATGCGTTATGGGCTCTGCGTTATGCTTTGTAGGTTATGCGTTATGCGTTATGCGTTCTGCGTTATGCGTAATGGGCTCTGCGTTATGCTTTGTAGGTTATGCGTTATGCGTTCTGCGTTATGCGTTGTGCGTTGTGCGTTATGCGTTATGCGTTATGCGTTATGCGTTATGCGTTATGCGTTATGCGTTATGCGTTATGCGTTATGCGTTATGCGTTCTGCGTTCTGCGTTGTGCGTTGTGCGTTATGCGTTATGCGTTATGCGTTATGCGTTGTCCGTTGTGCGTTGTGCGTTGTGCGTTATGCGTTATGCGTTATGCGTTATGCGTTATGCGTTATGCGTTATGCGTTATGCGTAATGCGTTGTGCGTTATGCGTTATGCGTTATGCGTTATGCGTTATGCGTTATGCGTTATGCGTTATGCGTTATGCGTTATGCGTTATGCGTTATGCGTTATGCGTTATGCGTTATGCGTTATGCGTTATGCGTTATGCGTTATGCGTTATGCGTTATGCGTTATGCGTTATGCGTTATGCGTTATGCGTTATGCGTTATGCGTTATGCGTTATGCGTTATGCGTTATGCGTTATGCGTTATGCGTTATGCGTTATGCGTTATGCGTTATGCGTTATGCGTTATGCGTTATGCGTTATGCGTTATGCGTTATGCGTTATGCGTTATGCGTTATGCGTTATGCGTTATGAGTTATGCGTTATGCGTTATGCGTTATGCGTTATGCGTTATGCGTTATGCGTTATGCGTTATGCGTTATGCGTTATGCGTTATGCGTTATGCGTTATGCGTTATGCGTTATGGGCTCTGCGTTATGCTTTGTAGGTTATGCGTTATGCGTTATGCGTTCTGCGTTATGCGTAATGGGCTCTGCGTTATGCTTTGTAGGTTATGCGTTATGCGTTCTGCGTTATGCGTTGTGCGTTGTGCGTTATGCGTTATGCGTTATGCGTTATGCGTTATGCGTTATGCGTTATGCGTTATGCGTTATGCGTTATGCGTTATGCGTTCTGCGTTGTGCGTTGTGCGTTATGCGTTATGCGTTATGCGTTATGCGTTGTCCGTTGTGCGTTGTGCGTTGTGCGTTATGCGTTATGCGTTATGCGTTATGCGTTATGCGTTATGCGTTATGCGTAATGCGTTGTGCGTTATGCGTTATGCGTTATGCGTTATGCGTTATGCGTTATGCGTTATGCGTTATGCGTTATGCGTTATGCGTTATGCGTTATGCGTTATGCGTTATGCGTTATGCGTTATGCGTTATGCGTTATGCGTTGTGCGTTGTGCGTTGTGCGTTGTGCGTTGTGCGTTATGCGTTATGAGTTATGCGTTATGCGTTATGTGTTATGGATTTGCGTTGTGCGTTGTGCGTTATGCGTTATGGGTTATGCGTTATGCGTTATGCGTTATGCGTTATGCGTTATGCGTTATGCGTTATGCGTTATGCGTTATGCGTTATGCGTTATGCGTTATGCGTTATGCGTTATGCGTTATGCGTTATGCGTTATGCGTTATGCGTTATGCGTTATGCGTTATGCGTTATGCGTTATGCGTTATGCGTTATGCGTTATGCGTTATGCGTTATGCGTTATGCGTTATGCGTTATGCGTTATGCGTTATGCGTTATGCGTTATGCGTTATGCGTTATGCGTTATGCGTTATGCGTTATGCGTTATGCGTTATGCGTTATGCGTTATGCGTTATGCGTTATGCGTTATGAGTTATGCGTTATGCGTTATGCGTTATGCGTTATGCGTTATGCGTTATGCGTTATGCGTTATGCGTTATGCGTTATGCGTTATGCGTTATGCGTTATGCGTTATGCGTTATGCGTTATGCGTTATGCGTTATGCGTTATGAGTTATGCGTTATGCGTTATGCGTTATGCGTTATGCGTTATGCGTTATGCGTTATGCGTTATGCGTTATGCGTTATGCGTTATGCGTTATGCGTTATGCGTTATGGGCTCTGCGTTATGCTTTGTAGGTTATGCGTTATGCGTTATGCGTTCTGCGTTATGCGTAATGGGCTCTGCGTTATGCTTTGTAGGTTATGCGTTATGCGTTCTGCGTTCTGCGTTGTGCGTTGTGCGTTATGCGTTATGCGTTATGCGTTATGCGTTATGCGTTATGCGTTATGCGTTATGCGTTATGCGTTATGCGTTATGCGTTATGCGTTCTGCGTTGTGCGTTGTGCGTTATGCGTTATGCGTTATGCGTTATGCGTTATGCGTTATGCGTTATGCGTTATGCGTTATGCGTTATGCGTTATGCGTTATGCGTTATGCGTTATGCGTTATGCGTTATGCGTTATGCGTTGTGCGTTGTGCGTTGTGCGTTGTGCGTTGTGCGTTATGCGTTATGAGTTATGCGTTATGCGTTATGTGTTATGGATTTGCGTTGTGCGTTGTGCGTTATGCGTTATGGGTTATGCGTTATGCGTTATGCGTTATGCGTTATGCGTTATGCGTTATGCGTTATGCGTTATGCGTTATGCGTTATGCGTTATGCGTTATGCGTTATGCGTTATGCGTTATGCGTTATGCGTTATGCGTTATGCGTTATGCGTTATGCGTTATGCGTTATGCGTTATGCGTTATGCGTTATGCGTTATGCGTTATGCGTTATGCGTTATGCGTTATGCGTTATGCGTTATGCGTTATGCGTTATGCGTTATGCGTTATGCGTTATGCGTTATGCGTTATGCGTTATGCGTTATGCGTTATGCGTTATGCGTTATGCGTTATGCGTTATGCGTTATGAGTTATGCGTTATGCGTTATGCGTTATGCGTTATGCGTTATGCGTTATGCGTTATGCGTTATGCGTTATGCGTTATGCGTTATGCGTTATGCGTTATGGGCTCTGCGTTATGCTTTGTAGGTTATGCGTTATGCGTTATGCGTTATGCGTTATGCGTTATGCGTTATGCGTTATGCGTTATGCGTTATGCGTTATGCGTTATGCGTTATGCGTTATGCGTTATGCGTTATGCGTTGTGCGTTGTGCGTTGTGCGTTATGCGTTATGCGTTATGCGTTATGCGTTGTCCGTTGTGCGTTGTGCGTTGTGCGTTATGCGTTATGCGTTATGCGTTATGCGTTATGCGTTATGCGTTATGCGTAATGCGTTGTGCGTTATGCGTTATGCGTTATGCGTTATGCGTTATGCGTTATGCGTTATGCGTTATGCGTTATGCGTTATGCGTTATGCGTTATGCGTTATGCGTTATGCGTTATGCGTTATGCGTTATGCGTTATGCGTTATGCGTTGTGCGTTGTGCGTTGTGCGTTGTGCGTTGTGCGTTATGCGTTATGAGTTATGCGTTATGCGTTATGTGTTATGGATTTGCGTTGTGCGTTGTGCGTTATGCGTTATGGGTTATGCGTTATGCGTTATGCGTTATGCGTTATGCGTTATGCGTTATGCGTTATGCGTTATGCGTTATGCGTTATGCGTTATGCGTTATGCGTTATGCGTTATGCGTTATGCGTTATGCGTTATGCGTTATGCGTTATGCGTTATGCGTTATGCGTTATGCGTTATGCGTTATGCGTTATGCGTTATGCGTTATGCGTTATGCGTTATGCGTTATGCGTTATGCGTTATGCGTTATGCGTTATGCGTTATGCGTTATGCGTTATGCGTTATGCGTTATGCGTTATGCGTTCTGCGTTGTGCGTTGTGCGTTATGCGTTATGCGTTATGCGTTATGCGTTGTCCGTTGTGCGTTGTGCGTTGTGCGTTATGCGTTATGCGTTATGCGTTATGCGTTATGCGTTATGCGTTATGCGTTATGCGTTATGCGTTATGCGTTATGCGTTATGCGTTATGCGTAATGGGCTCTGCGTTATGCTTTGTAGGTTATGCGTTATGCGTTATGCGTTCTGCGTTATGCGTAATGGGCTCTGCGTTATGGTTTGTAGGTTATGCGTTATGCGTTATGCGTTCTGCGTTATGCGTTGTGCGTTGTGCGTTATGCGTTATGCGTTATGCGTTATGCGTTATGCGTTATGCGTTATGCGTTATGCGTTATGCGTTATGCGTTATGCGTTATGCGTTCTGCGTTGTGCGTTGTGCGTTATGCGTTATGCGTTATGCGTTATGCGTTGTCCGTTGTGCGTTGTGCGTTGTGCGTTATGCGTTATGCGTTATGCGTTATGCGTTATGCGTTATGCGTTATGCGTAATGCGTTGTGCGTTATGCGTTATGCGTTATGCGTTATGCGTTATGCGTTATGCGTTATGCGTTATGCGTTATGCGTTATGCGTTATGCGTTATGCGTTATGCGTTATGCGTTATGCGTTATGCGTTATGCGTTATGCGTTATGCGTTATGCGTTATGCGTTATGCGTTATGCGTTATGCGTTATGCGTTATGCGTTATGCGTTATGCGTTATGCGTTATGCGTTATGCGTTATGCGTTATGCGTTATGCGTTATGCGTTATGCGTTATGCGTTATGCGTTATGCGTTATGCGTTATGCGTTATGCGTTATGCGTTATGCGTTATGCGTTATGCGTTATGAGTTATGCGTTATGCGTTATGCGTTATGCGTTATGCGTTATGCGTTATGCGTTATGCGTTATGCGTTATGCGTTATGCGTTATGCGTTATGCGTTATGGGCTCTGCGTTATGCTTTGTAGGTTATGCGTTATGCGTTATGCGTTCTGCGTTATGCGTAATGGGCTCTGCGTTATGCTTTGTAGGTTATGCGTTATGCGTTCTGCGTTATGCGTTGTGCGTTGTGCGTTATGCGTTATGCGTTATGCGTTATGCGTTATGCGTTATGCGTTATGCGTTATGCGTTATGCGTTATGCGTTATGCGTTCTGCGTTCTGCGTTGTGCGTTGTGCGTTATGCGTTATGCGTTATGCGTTATGCGTTGTCCGTTGTGCGTTGTGCGTTGTGCGTTATGCGTTATGCGTTATGCGTTATGCGTTATGCGTTATGCGTTATGCGTTATGCGTAATGCGTTGTGCGTTATGCGTTATGCGTTATGCGTTATGCGTTATGCGTTATGCGTTATGCGTTATGCGTTATGCGTTATGCGTTATGCGTTATGCGTTATGCGTTATGCGTTATGCGTTATGCGTTATGCGTTATGCGTTATGCGTTATGCGTTATGCGTTATGCGTTATGCGTTATGCGTTATGCGTTATGCGTTATGCGTTATGCGTTATGCGTTATGCGTTATGCGTTATGCGTTATGCGTTATGCGTTATGCGTTATGCGTTATGCGTTATGCGTTATGCGTTATGCGTTATGCGTTATGCGTTATGCGTTATGCGTTATGCGTTATGCGTTATGCGTTATGAGTTATGCGTTATGCGTTATGCGTTATGCGTTATGCGTTATGCGTTATGCGTTATGCGTTATGCGTTATGCGTTATGCGTTATGCGTTATGCGTTATGCGTTATGGGCTCTGCGTTATGCTTTGTAGGTTATGCGTTATGCGTTATGCGTTCTGCGTTATGCGTAATGGGCTCTGCGTTATGCTTTGTAGGTTATGCGTTATGCGTTCTGCGTTATGCGTTGTGCGTTGTGCGTTATGCGTTATGCGTTATGCGTTATGCGTTATGCGTTATGCGTTATGCGTTATGCGTTATGCGTTATGCGTTATGCGTTCTGCGTTGTGCGTTGTGCGTTATGCGTTATGCGTTATGCGTTATGCGTTGTCCGTTGTGCGTTGTGCGTTGTGCGTTATGCGTTATGCGTTATGCGTTATGCGTTATGCGTTATGCGTTATGCGTAATGCGTTGTGCGTTATGCGTTATGCGTTATGCGTTATGCGTTATGCGTTATGCGTTATGCGTTATGCGTTATGCGTTATGCGTTATGCGTTATGCGTTATGCGTTATGCGTTATGCGTTATGCGTTATGCGTTATGCGTTATGCGTTGTGCGTTGTGCGTTGTGCGTTGTGCGTTGTGCGTTATGCGTTATGAGTTATGCGTTATGCGTTATGTGTTATGGATTTGCGTTGTGCGTTGTGCGTTATGCGTTATGGGTTATGCGTTATGCGTTATGCGTTATGCGTTATGCGTTATGCGTTATGCGTTATGCGTTATGCGTTATGCGTTATGCGTTATGCGTTATGCGTTATGCGTTATGCGTTATGCGTTATGCGTTATGCGTTATGCGTTATGCGTTATGCGTTATGCGTTATGCGTTATGCGTTATGCGTTATGCGTTATGCGTTATGCGTTATGCGTTATGCGTTATGCGTTATGCGTTATGCGTTATGCGTTATGCGTTATGCGTTATGCGTTATGCGTTATGCGTTATGCGTTATGCGTTATGCGTTATGCGTTATGCGTTATGCGTTATGCGTTATGCGTTATGAGTTATGCGTTATGCGTTATGCGTTATGCGTTATGCGTTATGCGTTATGCGTTATGCGTTATGCGTTATGCGTTATGCGTTATGCGTTATGCGTTATGCGTTATGCGTTATGCGTTATGCGTTATGCGTTATGCGTTATGAGTTATGCGTTATGCGTTATGCGTTATGCGTTATGCGTTATGCGTTATGCGTTATGCGTTATGCGTTATGCGTTATGCGTTATGCGTTATGCGTTATGCGTTATGGGCTCTGCGTTATGCTTTGTAGGTTATGCGTTATGCGTTATGCGTTCTGCGTTATGCGTAATGGGCTCTGCGTTATGCTTTGTAGGTTATGCGTTATGCGTTCTGCGTTCTGCGTTGTGCGTTGTGCGTTATGCGTTATGCGTTATGCGTTATGCGTTATGCGTTATGCGTTATGCGTTATGCGTTATGCGTTATGCGTTATGCGTTCTGCGTTGTGCGTTGTGCGTTATGCGTTATGCGTTATGCGTTATGCGTTATGCGTTATGCGTTATGCGTTATGCGTTATGCGTTATGCGTTATGCGTTATGCGTTATGCGTTATGCGTTATGCGTTATGCGTTATGCGTTGTGCGTTGTGCGTTGTGCGTTGTGCGTTGTGCGTTATGCGTTATGAGTTATGCGTTATGCGTTATGTGTTATGGATTTGCGTTGTGCGTTGTGCGTTATGCGTTATGGGTTATGCGTTATGCGTTATGCGTTATGCGTTATGCGTTATGCGTTATGCGTTATGCGTTATGCGTTATGCGTTATGCGTTATGCGTTATGCGTTATGCGTTATGCGTTATGCGTTATGCGTTATGCGTTATGCGTTATGCGTTATGCGTTATGCGTTATGCGTTATGCGTTATGCGTTATGCGTTATGCGTTATGCGTTATGCGTTATGCGTTATGCGTTATGCGTTATGCGTTATGCGTTATGCGTTATGCGTTATGCGTTATGCGTTATGCGTTATGCGTTATGCGTTATGCGTTATGCGTTATGCGTTATGCGTTATGCGTTATGAGTTATGCGTTATGCGTTATGCGTTATGCGTTATGCGTTATGCGTTATGCGTTATGCGTTATGCGTTATGCGTTATGCGTTATGCGTTATGCGTTATGGGCTCTGCGTTATGCTTTGTAGGTTATGCGTTATGCGTTATGCGTTATGCGTTATGCGTTATGCGTTATGCGTTATGCGTTATGCGTTATGCGTTATGCGTTATGCGTTATGCGTTATGCGTTATGCGTTATGCGTTATGCGTTATGCGTTGTGCGTTGTGCGTTATGCGTTATGCGTTATGCGTTATGCGTTGTCCGTTGTGCGTTGTGCGTTGTGCGTTATGCGTTATGCGTTATGCGTTATGCGTTATGCGTTATGCGTTATGCGTAATGCGTTGTGCGTTATGCGTTATGCGTTATGCGTTATGCGTTATGCGTTATGCGTTATGCGTTATGCGTTATGCGTTATGCGTTATGCGTTATGCGTTATGCGTTATGCGTTATGCGTTATGCGTTATGCGTTATGCGTTATGCGTTGTGCGTTGTGCGTTGTGCGTTGTGCGTTGTGCGTTATGCGTTATGAGTTATGCGTTATGCGTTATGTGTTATGGATTTGCGTTGTGCGTTGTGCGTTATGCGTTATGGGTTATGCGTTATGCGTTATGCGTTATGCGTTATGCGTTATGCGTTATGCGTTATGCGTTATGCGTTATGCGTTATGCGTTATGCGTTATGCGTTATGCGTTATGCGTTATGCGTTATGCGTTATGCGTTATGCGTTATGCGTTATGCGTTATGCGTTATGCGTTATGCGTTATGCGTTATGCGTTATGCGTTATGCGTTATGCGTTATGCGTTATGCGTTATGCGTTATGCGTTATGCGTTATGCGTTATGCGTTATGCGTTATGCGTTATGCGTTATGCGTTATGCGTTATGCGTTATGCGTTATGCGTTCTGCGTTGTGCGTTGTGCGTTATGCGTTATGCGTTATGCGTTATGCGTTGTCCGTTGTGCGTTGTGCGTTGTGCGTTATGCGTTATGCGTTATGCGTTATGCGTTATGCGTTATGCGTTATGCGTAATGCGTTGTGCGTTATGCGTTATGCGTTATGCGTTATGCGTTATGCGTTATGCGTTATGCGTTATGCGTTATGCGTTATGCGTTATGCGTTATGCGTTATGCGTTATGCGTTATGCGTTATGCGTTATGCGTTATGCGTTATGCGTTGTGCGTTGTGCGTTGTGCGTTGTGCGTTGTGCGTTATGCGTTATGAGTTATGCGTTATGCGTTATGTGTTATGGATTTGCGTTGTGCGTTGTGCGTTATGCGTTATGGGTTATGCGTTATGCGTTATGCGTTATGCGTTATGCGTTATGCGTTATGCGTTATGCGTTATGCGTTGTGCGTTATGCGTTATGCGTTATGCGGTATGCGTTATGCGTTGTGCGTTGTGCGTTGTGCGTTATGCGTTATGCGTTTTGCGTTATGCGTTATGCGTTATGCGTTATGCGTTATGCCTTATGCGTTATGCGTTATGCGTTATGCGTTATGCGTTATGCGTTATGCGTTATGCGTTATGCGTTATGCGTTATGCGTTATGCGTTATGCGTTATGCGTTATGCGTTATGCGTTATGCGTTGTGCGTTGTGCGTTGTGCGTTGTGCGTTGTGCGTTATGCGTTATGAGTTATGCGTTATGCGTTATGTGTTATGGATTTGCGTTGTGCGTTGTGCGTTATGCGTTATGGGTTATGCGTTATGCGTTATGCGTTATGCGTTATGCGTTATGCGTTATGCGTTATGCGTTATGCGTTATGCGTTATGCGTTATGCGTTATGCGTTATGCGTTATGCGTTATGCGTTATGCGTTATGCGTTATGCGTTATGCGTTATGCGTTATGCGTTATGCGTTATGCGTTATGCGTTATGCGTTATGCGTTATGCGTTATGCGTTATGCGTTATGCGTTATGCGTTATGCGTTATGCGTTATGCGTTATGCGTTATGCGTTATGCGTTATGCGTTATGCGTTATGCGTTATGCGTTCTGCGTTGTGCGTTGTGCGTTATGCGTTATGCGTTATGCGTTATGCGTTGTCCGTTGTGCGTTGTGCGTTGTGCGTTATGCGTTATGCGTTATGCGTTATGCGTTATGCGTTATGCGTTATGCGTAATGCGTTATGCGTTATGCGTTATGCGTTATGCGTTATGCGTTTTGCGTTATGCGTTATGCGTTATGCGTTATGCCTTATGCGTTATGCGTTATGCGTTATGCGTTATGCGTTATGCGTTATGCGTTATGCGTTATGCGTTATGCGTTATGCGTTATGCCATATGCGTTATGCGTTATGCGTTATGCGTTATGCGTTATGCGTTATGCGTTATGCGTTATGCGTTATGCGTTATGCGTTATGCGTTATGCGTTATGCGTTATGCGTTATGCGTTATGCGTTATGCGTTATGCGTTATGCGTTATGCGTTATGCGTTATGCGTTATGCGTTATGCGTTATGCGTTATGCGTTATGCGTTATGCGTTATGCGTTATGCGTTATGCGTTATGCGTTGTGCGTTGTGCGTTGTGCGTTGTGCGTTGTGCGTTATGCGTTATGAGTTATGCGTTATGCGTTATGCGTTATGCGTTATGCGTTATGCGTTATGCGTTATGCGTTATGCGTTATGCCTTATGCGTTATGCGTTATGCGTTATGCGTTATGCGTTATGCGTTATGCGTTATGCGTTATGCGTTATGCGTTATGCGTTATGCGTTATGCGTTATGCGTTATGCGTTATGCGTTATGCGTTATGCGTTATGCGTTATGCGTTATGCGTTATGCGTTATGCGTTATGCGTTATGCGTTATGCGTTATGCGTTATGAGTTATGCGTTATGCGTTATGCGTTATGCGTTATGCGTTATGCGTTATGCGTTATGCGTTATGCGTTATGCGTTATGCGTTATGCGTTATGCGTTATGCGTTATGCGTAATGGGCTCTGCGTTATGCTTTGTAGGTTATGCGTTATGCGTTATGCGTTATGCGTTATGCGTTATGGGCTCTGCGTTATGCTTTGTAGGTTATGCGTTATGCGTTATGCGTTCTGCGTTATGCGTAATGGGCTCTGCGTTATGCTTTGTAGGTTATGCGTTATGCGTTCTGCGTTATGCGTTGTGCGTTGTGCGTTATGCGTTATGCGTTATGCGTTATGCGTTATGCGTTATGCGTTATGCGTTATGCGTTATGCGTTATGCGTTATGCGTTCTGCGTTGTGCGTTGTGCGTTATGCGTTATGCGTTATGCGTTATGCGTTGTCCGTTGTGCGTTGTGCGTTGTGCGTTATGCGTTATGCGTTATGCGTTATGCGTTATGCGTTATGCGTTATGCGTAATGCGTTGTGCGTTATGCGTTATGCGTTATGCGTTATGCGTTATGCGTTATGCGTTATGCGTTATGCGTTATGCGTTATGCGTTATGCGTTATGCGTTCTGCGTTGTGCGTTGTGCGTTATGCGTTATGCGTTATGCGTTATGCGTTGTCCGTTGTGCGTTGTGCGTTGTGCGTTATGCGTTATGCGTTATGCGTTATGCGTTATGCGTTATGCGTTATG
Source organism: Lasioglossum baleicum (assembly GCF_051020765.1). Classification (NCBI taxonomy): domain Eukaryota; kingdom Metazoa; phylum Arthropoda; class Insecta; order Hymenoptera; family Halictidae; genus Lasioglossum; species Lasioglossum baleicum. The sequence continues at coordinate 42,659 of NW_027469266.1, forward strand.
CGTAATGCGTTGTGCGTTATGCGTTATGCGTTATGCGTTATGCGTTATGCGTTATGCGTTATGCGTTATGCGTTATGCGTTATGCGTTATGCGTTATGCGTTATGCGTTATGCGTTATGCGTTATGCGTTATGCGTTATGCGTTATGCGTTATGCGTTATGCGTTATGCGTTATGCGTTATGCGTTATGCGTTATGCGTTACGCGTTATGCGTTACGCGTTATGCGTTATGCGTTATGCGTTATGCGTTATGCGTTACGCGTTATGCGTTATGCGTTATGCGTTATGCGTTATGCGTTATGCGTTATGCGTTATGCGTTATGCGTTATGCGTTATGCGTTATGCGTTATGCGTTATGCGTTATGCGTTATGCGTTATGCGTTATGCGTTATGCGTTATGCGTTATGCGTTATGCGTTATGCGTTATGAGTTATGCGTTATGCGTTATGCGTTATGCGTTATGCGTTATGCGTTATGCGTTATGCGTTATGCGTTATGCGTTATGCGTAATGGGCTCTGCGTTATGCTTTGTAGGTTATGCGTTATGCGTTATGCGTTCTGCGTTATGCGTAATGGGCTCTGCGTTATGCTTTGTAGGTTATGCGTTATGCGTTATGCGTTCTGCGTTATGCGTTGTGCGTTGTGCGTTATGCGTTATGCGTTATGCGTTATGCGTTATGCGTTATGCGTTATGCGTTATGCGTTATGCGTTATGCGTTATGCGTTCTGCGTTGTGCGTTGTGCGTTATGCGTTATGCGTTATGCGTTATGCGTTGTCCGTTGTGCGTTGTGCGTTGTGCGTTATGCGTTATGCGTTATGCGTTATGCGTTATGCGTTATGCGTTATGCGTAATGCGTTGTGCGTTATGCGTTATGCGTTATGCGTTATGCGTTATGCGTTATGCGTTATGCGTTATGCGTTATGCGTTATGCGTTATGCGTTATGCGTTATGCGTTATGCGTTATGCGTTATGCGTTATGCGTTATGCGTTATGCGTTATGCGTTATGCGTTATGCGTTATGCGTTATGCGTTATGCGTTATGCGTTATGCGTTATGCGTTATGCGTTATGCGTTATGCGTTATGCGTTATGCGTTACGCGTTATGCGTTATGCGTTATGCGTTATGCGTTACGCGTTACGCGTTATGCGTTATGCGTTATGCGTTATGCGTTATGCGTTATGCGTTATGCGTTATGCGTTATGCGTTATGCGTTATGCGTTATGCGTTATGCGTTATGCGTTATGCGTTATGCGTTATGCGTTATGCGTTATGCGTTATGCGTTATGCGTTATGCGTTATGCGTTATGCGTTATGCGTTATGCGTTATGCGTTATGCGTTATGCGTTATGCGTTATGCGTTATGCGTTATGCGTTATGCGTTATGCTTTATGCGTTATGCGTTATGCGTTATGCGTTATGCGTTATGCGTTATGCGTTATGCGTTATGCGTTATGCGTTATGCGTTATGCGTTATGCGTTATGCGTTATGCGTTATGCGTTATGCGTTATGCGTTATGCGTTATGCGTTATGCGTTATGCGTTATGAGTTATGCGTTATGCGTTATGCGTTATGCGTTATGCGTTATGCGTTATGCGTTATGCGTTATGCGTTATGCGTTATGCGTTATGCGTTATGCGTTATGCGTTATGCGTTATGCGTTATGCGTTATGCGTTATGCGTTATGCGTTATGCGTTATGCGTTATGCGTTATGCGTTATGCGTTATGCGTTATGCGTTATGCGTTATGCGTTATGCGTTATGCGTTATGCGTTATGCGTTATGCGTTATGCGTTATGCGTTATGCGTTATGCGTTATGCGTTATGCGTTATGCGTTATGCGTTATGCGTTATGCGTTATGCGTTATGCGTTATGCGTTATGCGTTATGCGTTATGCGTTATGCGTTATGCGTTATGCGTTATGCGTTATGCGTTATGCGTTATGCGTTATGCGTTATGCGTTATGCGTTATGCGTTATGCGTTATGCGTTATGCGTTATGCGTTATGCGTTATGCGTTATGCGTTATGAGTTATGCGTTATGCGTTATGCGTTATGCGTTATTCGTTATGCGTTGTGCGTTGTGCGTTATGCGTTCTGCGTTATGCGTTATGCGTTATGCGTTATGCTTTGTAGGATATGAGTTAGGCGTTATGCGTTATGCGATATGCGTTATGCGTTATGCGTTATGCGTTGTGCGTTATGCGTTATGCGTTATGCGTTATGCGTTATGCGTTATGCGTTATGCGTTATGCGTTATGCGTTATGCGTTATGCGTTATGCGTTATGCGTTATGCGTTATGCGTTATGCGTTATGCGTTATGCGTTATGCCATATGCGTTATGCGTTATGCGTTATGCGTTATGCGTTATGCGTTATGCGTTATGCGTTATGCGTTATGCGTTATGCGTTATGCGTTATGCGTTATGCGTTATGCGTTATGCGTTATGCGTTATGCGTTATGCGTTATGCGTTATGCGTTATGCGTTATGCGTTATGCGTTGTGCGTTGTGCGTTGTGCGTTGTGCGTTGTGCGTTATGCGTTATGAGTTATGCGTTATGCGTTATGTGTTATGGATTTGCGTTGTGCGTTGTGCGTTATGCGTTATGCGTTATGCGTTATGCGTTATGCGTTATGCGTTATGCGTTATGCGTTATGCGTTGTGCGTTATGCGTTATGCGTTATGCGGTATGCGTTATGCGTTGTGCGTTGTGCGTTGTGCGTTGTGCGTTATGCGTTATGCGTTATGCGTTATGCGTTATGCGTTATGCGTTATGCGTTATGCGTTATGCGTTATGCGTTATGCGTTATGCGTTATGCGTTATGCGTTATGCGTTATGCGTTATGCGTTATGCGTTATGCGTTATGCGTTATGCGTTATGCGTTATGCGTTATGCGTTATGCGTTATGCGTTATGCGTTATGCGTTATGCGTTATGCGTTATGCGTTATGCGTTATGCGTTATGCGTTATGCGTTATGCGTTATGCGTTATGCGTTATGCGTTATGCGTTATGCGTTATGCGTTATGCGTTGTGCGTTGTGCGTTGTGCGTTATGCGTTATGCGTTATGCGTTATGAGTTATGCGTTATGCGTTATGCGTTATGCGTTATGCGTTAAGCGTTATGCGTTATGCGTTATGCGTTATGCGTTATGCGTTATGCGTTATGCGTTGTGCGTTGTGCGTTGTGCGTTATGCGTTCTGCGTTATGCGTTATGCGTTATGCGTTATGCGTTATGCGTTATGCGTTATGCGTTATGCGTTATGCGTTATGCGTTATGCGTTATGCGTTATGCGTTATGCGTTATGCGTTATGCGTTATGCGTTATGCGTTATGCGTTATGCGTTATGCGTTATGCGTTATGCGTTATGCGTTATGAGTTATGCGTTATGCGTTATGCGTTATGCGTTATGCGTTATGCGTTATGCGTTATGCGTTATGCGTTATGCGTTATGCGTTATGCGTTATGCGTTATGCGTTATGCGTTATGCGTTATGCGTTATGCGTTATGCGTTATGCGTTATGCGTTATGCGTTATGCGTTATGCGTTATGCGTTATGCGTTATGCGTTATGCGTTATGCGTTATGCGTTATGCGTTATGCGTTATGCGTTATGCGTTATGCGTTATGCGTTATGCGTTATGCGTTATGCGTTATGCGTTATGCGTTATGCGTTATGCGTTATGCGTTATGCGTTATGCGTTATGCGTTATGCGTTATGCGTTATGCGTTATGCGTTATGCGTTATGCGTTATGCGTTATGCGTTATGCGTTATGCGTTATGCGTTATGCGTTATGCGTTATGCGTTATGCGTTATGCGTTATGCGTTATGCGTTATGCGTTATGCGTTATGCGTTATGCGTTATGCGTTATGAGTTATGCGTTATGCGTTATGCGTTATGCGTTATTCGTTATGCGTTGTGCGTTGTGCGTTATGCGTTCTGCGTTATGCGTTATGCGTTATGCGTTATGCTTTGTAGGATATGAGTTAGGCGTTATGCGTTATGCGATATGCGTTATGCGTTATGAGTTATGCGTTGTGCGTTATGCGTTATGCGTTATGCGTTATGCGTTATGCGTTATGCGTTATGCGTTATGCGTTATGCGTTATGCGTTATGCGTTATGCGTTATGCGTTATGCGTTATGCGTTATGCGTTATGCGTTATGCGTTATGCGTTATGCGTTATGCGTTATGCGTTATGCCATATGCGTTATGCGTTATGCGTTATGCGTTATGCGTTATGCGTTATGCGTTATGCGTTATGCGTTATGCGTTATGCGTTATGCGTTATGCGTTATGCGTTATGCGTTATGCGTTATGCGTTATGCGTTATGCGTTATGCGTTATGCGTTATGCGTTATGCGTTATGCGTTGTGCGTTGTGCGTTGTGCGTTGTGCGTTGTGCGTTATGCGTTATGAGTTATGCGTTATGCGTTATGTGTTATGGATTTGCGTTGTGCGTTGTGCGTTATGCGTTATGCGTTATGCGTTATGCGTTATGCGTTATGCGTTATGCGTTATGCGTTATGCGTTATGCGTTGTGCGTTATGCGTTATGCGTTATGCGGTATGCGTTATGCGTTGTGCGTTGTGCGTTGTGCGTTGTGCGTTATGCGTTATGCGTTATGCGTTATGCGTTATGCGTTATGCGTTATGCGTTATGCGTTATGCGTTATGCGTTATGCGTTATGCGTTATGCGTTATGCGTTATGCGTTATGCGTTATGCGTTATGCGTTATGCGTTATGCGTTATGCGTTATGCGTTATGCGTTATGCGTTATGCGTTATGCGTTATGCGTTATGCGTTATGCGTTATGCGTTATGCGTTATGCGTTATGCGTTATGCGTTATGCGTTATGCGTTATGCGTTATGCGTTATGCGTTATGCGTTATGCGTTATGCGTTATGCGTTATGCGTTATGCGTTATGCGTTATGCGTTGTGCGTTGTGCGTTGTGCGTTATGCGTTATGCGTTATGCGTTATGAGTTATGCGTTATGCGTTATGCGTTATGCGTTATGCGTTATGTGTTAAGCGTTATGCGTTATGCGTTATGCGTTATGCGTTATGCGTTATGCGTTATGCGTTATGCGTTGTGCGTTGTGCGTTGTGCGTTATGCGTTCTGCGTTATGCGTTATGCGTTATGCGTTATGCTTTGTAGGATATGAGTTAGGCGTTATGCGTTATGCGATATGCGTTATGCGTTATGCGTTATGCGTTGTGCGTTATGCGTTATGTGTTATGGATTTGCGTTATGCGTTATGCGTTGTGCCTTATGCGTTATGCGTTATGCGTTATGCGTTATGGGCTCTGCGTTGTGCGTTATGCGTTATGAGTTATGCGATATGCGTTATGGGTTATGCATTATGCGTTATGGGCTCTGCGTTATGCGTTGTGCGTTACGCGTTATGCGTTATGCGTTATGCGTTATGCGTTAAGCGTTATGCGTTATGCGTTATGCGTTATGCGTTATGCGTTATGCGTTATGCGTTATGCGTTATGCGTTATGCGTTATGCGTTATGCGTTCTGCGTTGTGCGTTATGCGTTATGCGTTATGCGTTATGCGTTGTGCGTTATGCGTTATGCGTTATGCGTTTTGCGTTATGCGTTATGCGTTATGCGTTATGCGTTATGCGTTATGCGTTATGCGTTATGCGTTATGCGTTATGCGTTATGCGTTATGCGTTATGCGTTATGCGTTATGCGTTATGCGTTATGCGTTATGCGTTATGCGTTATGCGTTATGCGTTATGCGTTATGCGTTATGCGTTATGCGTTATGCGTTATGCGTTATGCGTTATGCGTTATGCGTTATGCGTTATGCGTTATGCGTTATGCGTTATGCGTTATGCGTTATGCGTTATGCGTTATGCGTTATGCGTTATGCGTTATGAGTTATGCGTTATGCGTTATGCGTTATGCGTTATGGGTTATGCGTTATGCGTTATGCGTTATGCGTTATGCGTTATGCGTTATGCGTTATGCGTTATGCGTTATGCGTTATGCGTTATGCGTTATGCGTTATGCGTTATGCGTTATGCGTTATGCGTTATGCGTTATGCGTTATGCGTTATGCGTTATGCGTTATGCGTTATGCGTTATGCGTTATGCGTTATGCGTTATGCGTTATGCGTTATGCGTTATGCGTTATGCGTTATGCGTTATGCGTTATGCGTTATGCGTTATGCGTTATGCGTTATGCGTTATGCGTTATGCGTTATGCGTTATGCGTTATGCGTTATGCGTTATGCGTTATGCGTTATGCGTTATGCGTTATGCGTTATGCGTTATGCGTTATGCGTTATGCGTTATGCGTTATGCGTTATGCGTTATGCGTTATGCGTTATGCGTTATGCGTTATGCGTTATGCGTTATGCGTTATGCGTTATGCGTTATGCGTTATGCGTTATGCGTTATGCGTTATGCGTTATGCGTTATGCGTTATGCGTTATGCGTTATGCGTTATGCGTTATGCGTTATGCGTTATGCGTTATGCGTTATGCGTTATGCGTTATGCGTTATGCGTTATGCGTTATGCGGTATGCGTTATGCGTTATGCGTTATGCGTTATGCGTTATGCGTTATGCGTTATGCGTTATGCGTTATGCGTTATGCGTAATGGGCTCTGCGTTATGCTTTGTAGGTTATGCGTTATGCGTTATGCGTTCTGCGTTATGCGTTGTGCGTTGTGCGTTATGCGTTATGCGTTATGCGTTATGCGTTATGCGTTATGCGTTCTGCGTTGTGCGTTGTGCGTTATGCGTTATGCGTTATGCGTTATGCGTTGTCCGTTGTGCGTTGTGCGTTGTGCGTTATGCGTTATGCGTTATGCGTTATGCGTAATGCGTTGTGCGTTATGCGGTATGCGTTATGCGTTATGCGTTATGCGTTATGCGTTATGCGTTATGCGTTATGCGTTATGCGTTATGCGTTATGCGTTATGCGTTATCCGTTATGCGTTATGCGTTATGCGTTATGCGTTATGCGTTATGCGTTATGCGTTATGCGTTATGCGTCATGCGTTATCCGTTATCCGTTATCCGTTATGCGTTATGCGTTATGCGTTATGCGTTATGCGTTATGCGTTATGCGTTATGCGTTATGCGTTATGCGTTATGCGTTATGCGTTATGCGTTATGCGTTATGCGTTATGCGTTATGCGTTATGCGTTATGCGTTATCCGTTATGCGTTATGAGTTATGCGTTATCCGTTATGCGTTATGCGTTATGCGTTATGCGTTAAGCGTTATGCGTTATGCGTTATGCGATATGCGTTATGCGATATGCGTTATGCGTTATGCGTTATGCGTTATGCGTTATGCGTTATGCGTTATGCGTTATGCGTTATGCGTTATGCGTTATGCGTTATGCGTTATGCGTTATGCGTTATGCGTTATGCGTTATGCGTTATGCGTTATGCGTTATGCGTTATGCGTTATGCGTTATGCGTTATGCGTTATGCGTTATGCGTTATGCGTTATGCGTTATGCGTTATGCGTTATGCGTTATGCGTTATGCGTTATGCGTTATGCGTTATGCGTTATGCGTTATGCGTTATGCGTTATGCGTTATGCGTTATGCGTTATGCGTTATGCGTTATGCGTTATGCGTTATGCGTTATGCGTTATGCGTTATGCGTTATGCGTTATGCGTTATGCGTTATGCGTTATGCGTTATGCGTTATGCGTTATGCGTTATGCGTTATGCGGTATGCGTTATGCGTTATGCGTTATGCGTTATGCGTTATGCGTTATGCGTTATGCGTTATGCGTTATGCGTTATGCGTTATGCGTTATGCGTAATGGGCTCTGCGTTATGCTTTGTAGGTTATGCGTTATGCGTTATGCGTTCTGCGTTATGCGTTGTGCGTTGTGCGTTATGCGTTATGCGTTATGCGTTATGCGTTATGCGTTATGCGTTCTGCGTTGTGCGTTGTGCGTTATGCGTTATGCGTTATGCGTTATGCGTTGTCCGTTGTGCGTTGTGCGTTGTGCGTTATGCGTTATGCGTTATGCGTTATGCGTTATGCGTAATGCGTTGTGCGTTATGCGGTATGCGTTATGCGTTATGCGTTATGCGTTATGCGTTATGCGTTATGCGTTATGCGTTATGCGTTATGCGTTATGCGTTATGCGTTATCCGTTATGCGTTATGCGTTATGCGTTATGCGTTATGCGTTATGCGTTATGCGTTATGCGTCATGCGTTATCCGTTATCCGTTATCCGTTATGCGTTATGCGATATGCGTTATGCGTTATGCGTTATGCGTTATGCGTTATGCGTTATGCGTTATGCGTTATGCGTTATGCGTTATGCGTTATGCGTTATGCGTTATGCGTTATCCGTTATGCGTTATGCGTTATGCGTTATCCGTTATGCGTTATGCGTTATGCGTTATGCGTTAAGCGTTATGCGTTATGCGTTATGCGATATGCGTTATGCGATATGCGTTATGCGTTATGCGTTATGCGTTATGCGTTATGCGTTATGCGTTATGCGTTATGCGTTATGCGTTATGCGTTATGCGTTATGCGTTATGCGTTATGCGTTATGCGTTATGCGTTATGCGTTATGCGTTATGCGTTATGCGTTATGCGTTATGCGTTATGCGTTATGCGTTATGCGTTATGCGTTATGCGTTATGCGTTATGCGTTATGCGTTATGCGTTATGCGTTATGCGTTATGCGTTATGCGTTATGCGTTATGCGTTATGCTTTGTAGGATATGAGTTAGGCGTTATGCGTTATGCGATATGCTTTATGCGTTGTGCGTTATGCGTTGTGCGTTATGCGTTATGTGTTATGGATTTGCGTTATGCGTTATGCGTTGTGCCTTATGCGTTATGCGTTATGCGTTATGCGTTATGGGCTCTGCGTTGTGCGTTATGCGTTATGAGTTATGCGATATGCGTTATGGGTTATGGGTTATGCGTTATGCGTTATGGGCTCTGCGTTGTGCGTTATGCGTTATGCGTTATGCGTTATGCGTTATGCGTTATGCGTTATGCGTTATGCGTTATGCGTTGTGCGTTGTGCGTTGTGCGTTGTGCGTTGTGCGTTATGCGTTATGCGTTATGCGTTATGCGTTATGCGTTATGCGTTGTGCGTTGTGCGTTGTGCGTTATGCGTTATGCGTTATGCGTTGTGCGTTATGCGTTATGCGTTATGCGTTATGCGTTATGCGTTATGCGTTATGCGTTATGCGTTATGCGTTATGCGTTATGCGTTATGCGTTATGCGTTATGCTTTGTAGGATCTGAGTTAGGCGTTATGCGTTATGCGATATGCGTTATGCGTTATGCGTTGTGCGTTGTGCGTTGTGCGTTGTGCGTTGTGCGTTATGCGTTATGCGTTATGCGTTATGCGTTATGCGTTATGCGTTATGCGTTATGCGTTATGCGTTATGCGTTATGCGTTATGCGTTGTGCGTTGTGCGTTGTGCGTTGTGCGTTGTGCGTTATGCGTTATGCGTTATGCGTTATGCGTTATGCGTTATGCGTTATGCGTTATGCGTTATGCGTTATGCGTTATGCGTTATGCGTTATGCGTTATGCGTTATGCGTTATGCGTTATGCGTTATGCGTTGTGCGTTGTGCGTTATGCGTTCTGCGTTATGCGTTATGCGTTGTGCGTTATGCGTTATGCGTTATGCGTTATGCGTTATGCGTTATGCGTTATGCGTTCTGCGTTGTGCGTTATGCGTTATGCGTTGTGCGTTATGCGTTATGCGTTATGCGTTATGCGTTATGCGTTGTGCGTTGTGCGTTATGCGTTATGCGTTATGCGTTGTGCGTTATGCGTTATGCGGTATGCGTTATGCGTTGTGCGTTGTGCGTTGTGCGTTATGCGTTATGCGTTATGCGTTATGCGTTATGCGTTATGCGTTATGCGTTATGCGTTATGCGTTATGCGTTATGCGTTATGCGTTATGCGTTATGCGTTATGCGTTATGCGTTATGCGTTATGCGTTATGCGTTATGCGTTATGCGTTATGCGTTATGCGTTATGCGTTATGCGTTATGCGTTATGCGTTATGCCATATGCGTTATGCGTTATGCGTTATGCGTTATGCGTTATGCGTTATGCGTTATGCGTTATGCGTTATGCGTTATGCGTTATGCGTTATGCGTTATGCGTTATGCGTTATGCGTTATGCGTTATGCGTTATGCGTTATGCGTTATGCGTTATGCGTTATGCGTTATGCGTTATGCGTTATGCGTTATGCGTTATGCGTTATGAGTTATGCGATATGCGTTATGGGTTATGGGTTATGCGTTATGCGTTATGGGCTCTGCGTTATGCGTTGTGCGTTATGCCTTATGCGTTATGCGTTATGCGTTATGCGTTGTGCGTTGTGCGTTGTGCGTTGTGCGTTGTGCGTTATGCGTTATGCGTTATGCGTTATGCGTTATGCGTTGTGCGTTGTGCGTTGTGCGTTGTGCGTTATGCGTTATGCGTTATGCGTTATGCGTTGTGCGTTATGCGTTATGCGTTATGCGTTATGCGTTATGCGTTATGCGTTATGCGTTATGCGTTCTGCGTTGTGCGTTATGCGTTATGCGTTGTGCGTTATCCGTTATGCGTTATGCGTTATGCGTTATGCGTTATGCGTTGTGCGTTGTGCGTTATGCGTTATGCGTTATGCGTTATGCGTTGTGCGTTATGCGTTATGCGTTATGCGTTGTGCGTTGTGCGTCGTGCGTTATGCGTTATGCGTTATGCGTTATGTATTATGGATTTTCGTTATGCGTTATGCGTTGTGCGTTATGAGTTATGCGTTATGCGTTATGCGTTATGCGTTATGCGTTATGTGTTAAGCGTTATGCGTTATGCGTTATGCGTTATGCGTTATGCGTTATGCGTTATGCGTTATGCGTTATGCGTTATGCGTTATGCGTTATGCGTTATGCGTTATGCGTTATGCGTTATGCGTTATGCGTTCTGCGTTGTGCGTTATGCGTTATGCGTTGTGCGTTATGCGTTATGCGTTATGCGTTATGCGTTGTGCGTTGTGCGTTATGCGTTATGCGTTATGCGTTATGCGTTATGCGTTATGCGTTATGCGTTATGCGTTATGCGTTATGCGTTATGCGTTATGCGTTATGCGTTATGCGTTATGCGTTATGCGTTATGCGTTATGCGTTATGCGTTATGCGTTATGCGTTATGCGTTATGCGTTATGCGTTATGCGTTATGCGTTATGCGTTATGCTTTGTAGGATATGAGTTAGGCGTTATGCGTTATGCGATATGCTTTATGCGTTGTGCGTTATGCGTTGTGCGTTATGCGTTATGTGTTATGGATTTGCGTTATGCGTTATGCGTTGTGCCTTATGCGTTATGCGTTATGCGTTATGCGTTATGGGCTCTGCGTTGTGCGTTATGCGTTATGAGTTATGCGATATGCGTTATGGGTTATGGGTTATGCGTTATGCGTTATGGGCTCTGCGTTGTGCGTTATGCGTTATGCGTTATGCGTTATGCGTTATGCGTTATGCGTTATGCGTTATGCGTTATGCGTTGTGCGTTGTGCGTTGTGCGTTGTGCGTTGTGCGTTATGCGTTATGCGTTATGCGTTATGCGTTATGCGTTATGCGTTGTGCGTTGTGCGTTGTGCGTTATGCGTTATGCGTTATGCGTTGTGCGTTATGCGTTATGCGTTATGCGTTATGCGTTATGCGTTATGCGTTATGCGTTATGCGTTATGCGTTATGCGTTATGCGTTATGCGTTATGCGTTATGCTTTGTAGGATCTGAGTTAGGCGTTATTATGCGTTATGCGATATGCGTTATGCGTTATGCGTTGTGCGTTGTGCGTTGTGCGTTGTGCGTTGTGCGTTATGCGTTATGCGTTATGCGTTATGCGTTATGCGTTATGCGTTATGCGTTATGCGTTATGCGTTATGCGTTATGCGTTATGCGTTGTGCGTTGTGCGTTGTGCGTTGTGCGTTGTGCGTTATGCGTTATGCGTTATGCGTTATGCGTTATGCGTTATGCGTTATGCGTTATGCGTTATGCGTTATGCGTTATGCGTTATGCGTTATGCGTTATGCGTTATGCGTTATGCGTTATGCGTTATGCGTTGTGCGTTGTGCGTTATGCGTTCTGCGTTATGCGTTATGCGTTGTGCGTTATGCGTTATGCGTTATGCGTTATGCGTTATGCGTTATGCGTTATGCGTTCTGCGTTGTGCGTTATGCGTTATGCGTTGTGCGTTATGCGTTATGCGTTATGCGTTATGCGTTATGCGTTGTGCGTTGTGCGTTATGCGTTATGCGTTATGCGTTGTGCGTTATGCGTTATGCGGTATGCGTTATGCGTTGTGCGTTGTGCGTTGTGCGTTATGCGTTATGCGTTATGCGTTATGCGTTATGCGTTATGCGTTATGCGTTATGCGTTATGCGTTATGCGTTATGCGTTATGCGTTATGCGTTATGCGTTATGCGTTATGCGTTATGCGTTATGCGTTATGCGTTATGCGTTATGCGTTATGCGTTATGCGTTATGCGTTATGCGTTATGCGTTATGCGTTATGCCATATGCGTTATGCGTTATGCGTTATGCGTTATGCGTTATGCGTTATGCGTTATGCGTTATGCGTTATGCGTTATGCGTTATGCGTTATGCGTTATGCGTTATGCGTTATGCGTTATGCGTTATGCGTTATGCGTTATGCGTTATGCGTTATGCGTTATGCGTTATGCGTTATGCGTTATGCGTTATGCGTTATGCGTTATGCGTTATGAGTTATGCGATATGCGTTATGGGTTATGGGTTATGCGTTATGCGTTATGGGCTCTGCGTTATGCGTTGTGCGTTATGCCTTATGCGTTATGCGTTATGCGTTATGCGTTGTGCGTTGTGCGTTGTGCGTTGTGCGTTGTGCGTTATGCGTTATGCGTTATGCGTTATGCGTTATGCGTTGTGCGTTGTGCGTTGTGCGTTGTGCGTTATGCGTTATGCGTTATGCGTTATGCGTTGTGCGTTATGCGTTATGCGTTATGCGTTATGCGTTATGCGTTATGCGTTATGCGTTATGCGTTCTGCGTTGTGCGTTATGCGTTATGCGTTGTGCGTTATCCGTTATGCGTTATGCGTTATGCGTTATGCGTTATGCGTTGTGCGTTGTGCGTTATGCGTTATGCGTTATGCGTTATGCGTTGTGCGTTATGCGTTATGCGTTATGCGTTGTGCGTTGTGCGTCGTGCGTTATGCGTTATGCGTTATGCGTTATGTATTATGGATTTTCGTTATGCGTTATGCGTTGTGCGTTATGAGTTATGCGTTATGCGTTATGCGTTATGCGTTATGCGTTATGTGTTAAGCGTTATGCGTTATGCGTTATGCGTTATGCGTTATGCGTTATGCGTTATGCGTTATGCGTTATGCGTTATGCGTTATGCGTTATGCGTTATGCGTTATGCGTTATGCGTTATGCGTTATGCGTTCTGCGTTGTGCGTTATGCGTTATGCGTTGTGCGTTATGCGTTATGCGTTATGCGTTATGCGTTGTGCGTTGTGCGTTATGCGTTATGCGTTATGCGTTATGCGTTGTGCGTTATGCGTTATGCGTTATGCGTTGTGCGTTGTGCGTTGTGCGTTATGCGTTATGCGTTATGCGTTATGTATTATGGATTTTCGTTATGCGTTGTGCGTTATGCGTTATGAGTTATGCGTTATGCGTTATGCGTTATGCGTTATGCGTTATGTGTTATGGATTTGCGTTATGCGTTATGCGTTATGCGTTATGTGTTATGCGTTATGCGTTATGCGTTATGCGTTATGCGTTATGCGTTGTGCGTTATGCGTTATGCGTTATGCGTTATGCGTTGTGCGTTGTGCGTTGTGCGTTGTGCGTTGTGCGTTATGCGTTATGCGTTATGCGTTAAGCGTTATGCGTAATGCGTTATGCGTTATGCGTTATGCGTTATGCGTTATGCGTTGTGCGTTGTGCGTTATGCGTTATGCGTTATGCGTTATGCGTTATGCGTTATGCGTTATGTGTTATGCGTTATGCGTTATGCGTCATGCGTTATGCGTTATGCGATATGCGTTATGCCTTATGCGTTATGCGTTATGCGTTATGCGTTATGCGTTATGCGTTATGCGTTATGCGTTATGCGTTATGCGATGTGCGTTGTGCGTTATGCGTTATGCGTTATGCGTTATGCGTTATGCGTTGTGCGTTGTGCGTTATGCGTTATGTGTTATGCGTTATGCGTTATGCGTTATGTGTTATGCGTTATGCGTTATGCGTTATGCGTTATGCGTTATCCGTTATGCGTTATGCGTTATGCGTTATGCGTTATGTGTTATGCGTTGTGCGTTATGCGTTATGCGTTATGCGTTATGCGTTATGCGTTATGCGTTATGCGTTACGCGTTATGCGTTATGCGTTATGCGTTATGCGTTATGCGTTATGCGTTATGCGTTATGCGTTATGCGTTATGCGTTATGCGTTATGCGTTATGCGTTATGCGTTATGCGTTATGCGTTATGCGTTATGCGTTATGCGTTATGCGTTATGCGTTATGCGTTATGCGTTATGCGTTATGCGTTATGCGTTATGCGTTATGCGTTATGCGTTATGCGTTATGCGTTATGCGTTATGCGTTATGCGTTATGCGTTCTGCGTTATGCGTTATGCGTTGTGCGTTATGCGTTATGCGTTATTCGTTGTGCGTTGTGCGTTGTGCGTTATGCGTTATGCGTTATGCGTTATGCGTTATGCGTTATGCGTTATGCGTTATGCGTTATGCGTTATGCGTTATGCGTTATGCGTTATGCGTTATGCGTTATGCGTTATGCGTTATGCGTTATGCGTTATGCGTTATGCGTTATGCGTTATGCGTTATGCGTTATGCGTTATGCGTTATGCGTTATGCGTTATGTGTTATGGATTTTCGTTATGCGTTATGCGTTGTGCGTTATGCGTTATGAGTTATGCGTTATGCGTTATGCGTTATGCGTTATGTGTTATGGATTTGCGTTATGCGTTATGCGTTATGCGTTATGTGTTATGCGTTGTGCGTTATGCGTTATGCGTTATGCGTTATGCGTTATGCGTTGTGCGTTATGCGTTATGTGTTATGCGTTATGCGTTATGCGTTATGTGTTATGCGTTATGCGTTATGCGTTATGCGTTATGCGTTATCCGTTATGCGTTATGCGTTATGCGTTATGTGTTATGCGTTGTGCGTTATGCGTTATGCGTTATGCGTTATGCGTTGTGCGTTGTGCGTTATGCGTTATGCGTTATGCGTTATGCGTCATGCGTTATGCGTTATGCGATATGCGTTATGCGTTATGCGTTATGCGTTATGCGTTATGCGTTATGCGTTATGCGTTATGCGTTATGCGATGTGCGTTGTGCGTTATGCGTTATGCGTTATGCGTTATGCGTTATGCGTTATGCGTTATGCGTTTTGCGTTATGCGTTATGCGTTATGCGTTATGCGTTAAGCGTTATGCGTTAAGCGTTATGCGTTATGCGTTATGCGTTATGCGTTAAGCGTTATGCGTTATGCGTTATGCGTTATGCGTTATGCGTTATGCGTTATGCGTTGTGCGTTGTGCGTTATGCGTTATGCGTTATGCGTTATGCGTTATGCGTTATGTGTTATGCGTTATGCGTTATGCGTCATGCGTTATGCGTTATGCGTTATGCGTTATGCGTTATGCGTTATGCGATGTGCGTTGTGCGTTATGCGTTATGCGTTATGCGTTATGCGTTATGCGTTATGCGTTGTGCGTTATGCGTTATGCGTTATGCGTTATGCGTTATGCGTTATGCGTTATGCGTTATGCGTTATGCGTTATGCGTTATGCGTTATGCGTTATGCGTTATGCGTTATGCGTTATGCGTTATGCGTTATGCGTTATGCGTTATGCGTTATGCGTTATGCGTTATGCGTTATGCGTTATGCGTTATGCGTTATGCGTTATGCGTTATGCGTTATGCGTTATGCGTTTTGCGTTATGCGTTATGCGTTATGCGTTATGCGTTAAGCGTTATGCGTTAAGCGTTATGCGTTATGCGTTATGCGTTATGCGTTAAGCGTTATGCGTTATGCGTTATGCGTTATGCGTTATGCGTTATGCGTTATGCGTTATGCGTTGTGCGTTGTGCGTTATGCGTTATGCGTTATGCGTTATGCGTTATGCGTTATGTGTTATGCGTTATGCGTTATGCGTCATGCGTTATGCGTTATGCGATATGCGTTATGCGTTATGCGTTATGCGTTATGCGTTATGCGTTATGCGTTATGCGTTATGCGTTATGCGTTATGCGTTATGCGATGTGCGTTGTGCGTTATGCGTTATGCGTTATGCGTTATGCGTTATGCGTTATGCGTTGTGCGTTATGCGTTATGTGTTATGCGTTATGCGTTATGCGTTATGTGTTATGCGTTATGCGTTATGCGTCATGCGTTATGCGTTATGCGATATGCGTTATGCGTTATGCGTTATGCGTTATGCGTTATGCGTTATGCGTTATGCGTTATGCGTTATGCGTTATGCGATGTGCGTTGTGCGTTATGCGTTATGCGTTATGCGTTATGCGTTATGCGTTATGCGTTATGCGTTGTGCGTTATGCGTTATGTGTTATGCGTTATGCGTTATGCGTTATGTGTTATGCGTTATGCGTTATGCGTTATGCGTTATCCGTTATGCGTTATGCGTTATGCGTTATGTGTTATGCGTTGTGCGTTATGCGTTATGCGTTATGCGTTATGCGTTGTGCGTTGTGCGTTATGCGTTATGCGTTATGTGTTAAGCGTTATGCGTTATGCGTTATGCGTTATGCGTTATGCGTTATGCGTTATGCGTTATGCGTTATGCGTTATGCGTTATGCGTTATGCGTTATGCGTTATGCGTTATGCGTTGTGCGTTATGCGTTATGCGTTATGCGTTATGCGTTTTGCGTTATGCGTTATGCGTTATGCGTTATGCGTTATGCGTTATGCGTTATGCGTTATGCGTTATGCGTTATGCGTTATGCGTTATGCGTTATGCGTTATGCGTTATGCGATGTGCGTTGTGCGTTATGCGTTATGCGTTATGCGTTATGCGTTATGCGTTATGCGTTATGCGTTGTGCGTTATGCGTTATGTGTTATGCGTTATGCGTTATGCGTTATGTGTTATGCGTTATGCGTTATGCGTTATGCGTTATGCGTTATCCGTTATGCGTTATGCGTTATGTGTTATGCGTTGTGCGTTATGCGTTATGCGTTATGCGTTATGCGTTGTGCGTTGTGCGTTATGCGTTATGCGTTATGCGTTAAGCGTTATGCGTTATGCGTTATGCGTTATGCGTTATGCGTTATGCGTTATGCGTTATGCGTTATGCGTTATGCGTTATGCGTTATGCGTTATGCGTTGTGCGTTATGCGTTATGCGTTATGCGTTATGCGTTTTGCGTTATGCGTTATGCGTTATGCGTTATGCGTTATGCGTTATGCGTTATGCGTTATGCGTTATGCGTTATGCGTTATGCGTTATGCGTTATGCGTTCTGCGTTGTGCGTTATGCGTTATGCGTTGTGCGTTATGCGTTATGCGTTATGCGTTATGCGTTATGCGTTGTGCGTTGTGCGTTATGCGTTATGCGTTATGCGTTATGCGTTGTGCGTTATGCGTTATGCGTTATGCGTTGTGCGTTGTGCGTTGTGCGTTATGCGTTATGCGTTATGCGTTATGTATTATGGATTTTCGTTATGCGTTATGCGTTGTGCGTTATGAGTTATGCGTTATGCGTTATGCGTTATGCGTTATGCGTTATGTGTTAAGCGTTATGCGTTATGCGTTATGCGTTATGCGTTATGCGTTATGCGTTATGCGTTATGCGTTATGCGTTATGCGTTATGCGTTATGCGTTATGCGTTATGCGTTATGCGTTATGCGTTATGCGTTATGCGTTATGCGTTATGCGTTATGCGTTCTGCGTTGTGCGTTATGCGTTATGCGTTGTGCGTTATGCGTTATGCGTTGTGCGTTATGCGTTATGCGTTATGCGTTATGCGTTATGCGTTGTGCGTTGTGCGTTATGCGTTATGCGTTATGCGTTATGCGTTGTGCGTTATGCGTTATGCGTTATGCGTTGTGCGTTGTGCGTTGTGCGTTATGCGTTATGCGTTATGCGTTATGTATTATGGATTTTCGTTATGCGTTGTGCGTTATGCGTTATGAGTTATGCGTTATGCGTTATGCGTTATGCGTTATGCGTTATGTGTTATGGATTTGCGTTATGCGTTATGCGTTATGCGTTATGTGTTATGCGTTATGCGTTATGCGTTATGCGTTATGCGTTATGCGTTGTGCGTTATGCGTTATGCGTTATGCGTTATGCGTTGTGCGTTGTGCGTTGTGCGTTGTGCGTTGTGCGTTATGCGTTATGCGTTATGCGTTATGCGTTAAGCGTTATGCGTAATGCGTTATGCGTTATGCGTTATGCGTTATGCGTTATGCGTTATGCGTTGTGCGTTATGCGTTATGCGTTATGCGTTATGCGTTATGCGTTGTGCGTTGTGCGTTATGCGTTATGCGTTATGCGTTATGCGTTGTGCGTTATGCGTTATGCGTTATGCGTTGTGCGTTGTGCGTTGTGCGTTATGCGTTATGCGTTATGCGTTATGTATTATGGATTTTCGTTATGCGTTATGCGTTGTGCGTTATGAGTTATGCGTTATGCGTTATGCGTTATGCGTTATGCGTTATGCGTTATGCGTTATGCGTTATGCGTTATGCGTTATGCGTTATGCGTTATGCGTTATGCGTTATGCGTTATGCGTTATGCGTTATGCGTTATGCGTTATGCGTTCTGCGTTGTGCGTTATGCGTTATGCGTTGTGCGTTATGCGTTATGCGTTATGCGTTATGCGTTATGCGTTGTGCGTTGTGCGTTATGCGTTATGCGTTATGCGTTATGCGTTGTGCGTTATGCGTTATGCGTTATGCGTTGTGCGTTGTGCGTTGTGCGTTATGCGTTATGCGTTATGCGTTATGTATTATGGATTTTCGTTATGCGTTGTGCGTTATGCGTTATGAGTTATGCGTTATGCGTTATGCGTTATGCGTTATGCGTTATGTGTTATGGATTTGCGTTATGCGTTATGCGTTATGCGTTATGTGTTATGCGTTATGCGTTATGCGTTATGCGTTATGCGTTATGCGTTGTGCGTTATGCGTTATGCGTTATGCGTTATGCGTTGTGCGTTGTGCGTTGTGCGTTGTGCGTTGTGCGTTATGCGTTATGCGTTATGCGTTATGCGTTAAGCGTTATGCGTAATGCGTTATGCGTTATGCGTTATGCGTTATGCGTTATGCGTTGTGCGTTGTGCGTTATGCGTTATGCGTTATGCGTTATGCGTTATGCGTTATGTGTTATGCGTTATGCGTTATGCGTCATGCGTTATGCGTTATGCGATATGCGTTATGCGTTATGCGTTATGCGTTATGCGTTATGCGTTATGCGTTATGCGTTATGCGTTATGCGATGTGCGTTGTGCGTTATGCGTTATGCGTTATGCGTTATGCGTTATGCGTTGTGCGTTGTGCGTTATGCGTTATGTGTTATGCGTTATGCGTTATGCGTTATGTGTTATGCGTTATGCGTTATGCGTTATGCGTTATGCGTTATCCGTTATGCGTTATGCGTTATGCGTTATGCGTTATGTGTTATGCGTTGTGCGTTATGCGTTATGCGTTATGCGTTATGCGTTATGCGTTATGCGTTATGCGTTATGCGTTATGCGTTATGCGTTATGCGTTATGCGTTATGCGTTATGCGTTATGCGTTATGCGTTATGCGTTATGCGTTATGCGTTATGCGTTATGCGTTATGCGTTATGCGTTATGCGTTATGCGTTATGCGTTATGCGTTATGCGTTATGCGTTATGCGTTATGCGTTATGCGTTATGCGTTATGCGTTATGCGTTATGCGTTATGCGTTATGCGTTATGCGTTCTGCGTTATGCGTTATGCGTTGTGCGTTATGCGTTATGCGTTATTCGTTGTGCGTTGTGCGTTGTGCGTTATGCGTTATGCGTTATGCGTTATGCGTTATGCGTTATGCGTTATGCGTTATGCGTTATGCGTTATGCGTTATGCGTTATGCGTTATGCGTTATGCGTTATGCGTTATGCGTTATGCGTTATGCGTTATGCGTTATGCGTTATGCGTTATGCGTTATGCGTTATGCGTTATGCGTTATGCGTTATGCGTTATGCGTTATGCGTTATGTGTTATGGATTTTCGTTATGCGTTATGCGTTGTGCGTTATGCGTTATGAGTTATGCGTTATGCGTTATGCGTTATGCGTTATGTGTTATGGATTTGCGTTATGCGTTATGCGTTATGCGTTATGTGTTATGCGTTATGCGTTATGCGTTATGCGTTATGCGTTATGCGTTGTGCGTTATGTGTTATGCGTTATGCGTTATGCGTTATGCGTTATGCGTTATGCGTTGTGCGTTATGCGTTATGCGTTATGCGTTGTGCGTTGTGCGTTGTGCGTTGTGCGTTATGCGTTATGCGTTATGCGTTGTGCGTTATGCGTTATGCGTTATGCGTTATGCGATATGCTTTATGCGTTATGCGTTATGCGTTGTGCGTTATGCGTTATGTGTTATGGATTTGCGTTATGCGTTATGCGTTGTGCCTTATGCGTTATGCGTTATGCGTTATGCGTTATGGGCTCTGCGTTGTGCGTTATGCGTTATGAGTTATGCGATATGCGTTATGGGTTATGGGTTATGCGTTATGCGTTATGGGCTCTGCGTTATGCGTTGTGCGTTATGCGTTATGCGTTATGCGTTATGCGTTATGCGTTATGCGTTATGCGTTGTGCGTTGTGCGTTGTGCGTTGTGCGTTGTGCGTTATGCGTTATGCGTTATGCGTTATGCGTTATGCGTTGTGCGTTGTGCGTTGTGCGTTATGCGTTATGCGTTATGCGTTGTGCGTTATGCGTTATGCGTTATGCGTTATGCGTTATGCGTTATGCGTTATGCGTTATGCGTTATGCGTTATGCGTTATGCGTTATGCTTTGTAGGATCTGAGTTAGGCGTTATGCGTTATGCGATATGCGTTATGCGTTATGCGTTGTGCGTTGTGCGTTGTGCGTTGTGCGTTGTGCGTTATGCGTTATGCGTTATGCGTTATGCGTTATGCGTTATGCGTTATGCGTTATGCGTTATGCGTTACGCGTTGTGCGTTGTGCGTTGTGCGTTGTGCGTTGTGCGTTGTGCGTTATGCGTTCTGCGTTATGCGTTATGCGTTGTGCGTTATGCGTTATGCGTTATGCGTTGTGCGTTATGCGTTATGCGTTATGCGTTATGCGTTATGCGTTATGCGTTATGCGTTATGCGTTATGCGTTATGCGTTATGCTTTGTAGGATCTGAGTTAGGCGTTATGCGTTATGCGATATGCGTTATGCGTTATGCGTTGTGCGTTGTGCGTTGTGCGTTGTGCGTTGTGCGTTATGCGTTATGCGTTATGCGTTATGCGTTATGCGTTATGCGTTATGCGTTATGCGTTATGCGTTACGCGTTGTGCGTTGTGCGTTGTGCGTTGTGCGTTGTGCGTTATGCGTTATGCGTTATGCGTTATGCGTTATGCGTTATGCGTTATGCGTTATGCGTTATGCGTTATGCGTTATGCGTTATGCGTTATGCGTTATGCGTTATGCGTTATGCGTTATGCGTTATGCGTTATGCGTTGTGCGTTGTGCGTTATGCGTTCTGCGTTATGCGTTATGCGTTGTGCGTTATGCGTTATGCGTTATGCGTTATGCGTTATGCGTTATGCGTTATGCGTTGTGCGTTGTGCGTTATGCGTTATGTGTTATGCGTTATGCGTTATGCGTTATGTGTTATGCGTTATGCGTTATGCGTTATGCGTTATGCGTTATCCGTTATGCGTTATGCGTTATGCGTTATGTGTTATGTGTTGTGCGTTGTGCGTTATGCGTTATGCGTTATGCGTTATGCGTTATGCGTTATGCGTTATGCGTTATGCGTTATGCGTTATGCGTTATGCGTTATGCGTTATGCGTTATGCGTTATGCGTTATGCGTTATGCGTTATGCGTTATGCGTTATGCGTTATGCGTTATGCGTTATGCGTTATGCGTTATGCGTTATGCGTTATGCGTTATGCGTTATGCGTTATGCGTTATGCGTTATGCGTTATGCGTTCTGCGTTATGCGTTATGCGTTGTGCGTTATGCGTTATGCGTTATTCGTTGTGCGTTGTGCGTTGTGCGTTATGCGTTATGCGTTATGCGTTATGCGTTATGCGTTATGCGTTATGCGTTATGCGTTATGCGTTATGCGTTATGCGTTATGCGTTATGCGTTATGCGTTATGCGTTATGCGTTATGCGTTATGCGTTATGCGTTATGCGTTATGCGTTATGCGTTATGCGTTATGCGTTATGCGTTATGCGTTATGCGTTATGTGTTATGGATTTTCGTTATGCGTTATGCGTTGTGCGTTATGCGTTATGAGTTATGCGTTATGCGTTATGCGTTATGCGTTATGTGTTATGGATTTGCGTTATGCGTTATGCGTTATGCGTTATGTGTTATGCGTTATGCGTTATGCGTTATGCGTTATGCGTTATGCGTTGTGCGTTATGCGTTATGCGTTATGCGTTGTGCGTTGTGCGTTGTGCGTTGTGCGTTATGCGTTATGCGTTATGCGTTGTGCGTTATGCGTTATGCGTTATGCGTTATGCGTTATGCGATATGCTTTATGCGTTATGCGTTATGCGTTGTGCGTTATGCGTTATGTGTTATGGATTTGCGTTATGCGTTATGCGTTGTGCCTTATGCGTTATGCGTTATGCGTTATGCGTTATGGGCTCTGCGTTGTGCGTTATGCGTTATGAGTTATGCGATATGCGTTATGGGTTATGGGTTATGCGTTATGCGTTATGGGCTCTGCGTTATGCGTTGTGCGTTATGCGTTATGCGTTATGCGTTATGCGTTATGCGTTATGCGTTATGCGTTATGCGTTATGCGTTATGCGTTGTGCGTTGTGCGTTGTGCGTTGTGCGTTGTGCGTTGTGCGTTATGCGTTATGCGTTATGCGTTATGCGTTATGCGTTGTGCGTTGTGCGTTGTGCGTTATGCGTTATGCGTTATGCGTTATGCGTTATGCTTTGTAGGATCTGAGTTAGGCGTTATGCGTTATGCGATATGCGTTATGCGTTATGCGTTGTGCGTTGTGCGTTGTGCGTTGTGCGTTGTGCGTTATGCGTTATGCGTTATGCGTTATGCGTTATGCGTTATGCGTTATGCGTTATGCGTTATGCGTTACGCGTTGTGCGTTGTGCGTTGTGCGTTGTGCGTTGTGCGTTGTGCGTTATGCGTTATGCGTTATGCGTTATGCGTTATGCGTTATGCGTTATGCGTTATGCGTTATGCGTTATGCGTTGTGCGTTGTGCGTTATGCGTTATGCGTTATGCGTTGTGCGTTGTGCGTTGTGCGTTATGCGTTATGCGTTATGCGTTATGTATTATGGATTTTCGTTATGCGTTATGCGTTGTGCGTTATGAGTTATGCGTTATGCGTTATGCGTTATGCGTTATGCGTTATGTGTTAAGCGTTATGCGTTATGCGTTATGCGTTATGCGTTATGCGTTATGCGTTATGCGTTATGCGTTATGCGTTATGCGTTATGCGTTATGCGTTATGCGTTATGCGTTATGCGTTATGCGTTATGCGTTATGCGTTATGCGTTATGCGTTCTGCGTTGTGCGTTATGCGTTATGCGTTGTGCGTTATGCGTTATGCGTTGTGCGTTATGCGTTATGCGTTATGCGTTATGCGTTATGCGTTGTGCGTTGTGCGTTATGCGTTATGCGTTATGCGTTATGCGTTGTGCGTTATGCGTTATGCGTTATGCGTTGTGCGTTGTGCGTTGTGCGTTATGCGTTATGCGTTATGCGTTATGTATTATGGATTTTCGTTATGCGTTGTGCGTTATGCGTTATGAGTTATGCGTTATGCGTTATGCGTTATGCGTTATGCGTTATGTGTTATGGATTTGCGTTATGCGTTATGCGTTATGCGTTATGTGTTATGCGTTATGCGTTATGCGTTATGCGTTATGCGTTATGCGTTGTGCGTTATGCGTTATGCGTTATGCGTTATGCGTTGTGCGTTGTGCGTTGTGCGTTGTGCGTTGTGCGTTATGCGTTATGCGTTATGCGTTATGCGTTAAGCGTTATGCGTAATGCGTTATGCGTTATGCGTTATGCGTTATGCGTTATGCGTTATGCGTTGTGCGTTATGCGTTATGCGTTATGCGTTATGCGTTATGCGTTGTGCGTTGTGCGTTATGCGTTATGCGTTATGCGTTATGCGTTGTGCGTTATGCGTTATGCGTTATGCGTTGTGCGTTGTGCGTTGTGCGTTATGCGTTATGCGTTATGCGTTATGTATTATGGATTTTCGTTATGCGTTATGCGTTGTGCGTTATGAGTTATGCGTTATGCGTTATGCGTTATGCGTTATGCGTTATGCGTTATGCGTTATGCGTTATGCGTTATGCGTTATGCGTTATGCGTTATGCGTTATGCGTTATGCGTTATGCGTTATGCGTTATGCGTTATGCGTTATGCGTTATGCGTTCTGCGTTGTGCGTTATGCGTTATGCGTTGTGCGTTATGCGTTATGCGTTATGCGTTATGCGTTATGCGTTGTGCGTTGTGCGTTATGCGTTATGCGTTATGCGTTATGCGTTGTGCGTTATGCGTTATGCGTTATGCGTTGTGCGTTGTGCGTTGTGCGTTATGCGTTATGCGTTATGCGTTATGTATTATGGATTTTCGTTATGCGTTGTGCGTTATGCGTTATGAGTTATGCGTTATGCGTTATGCGTTATGCGTTATGCGTTATGTGTTATGGATTTGCGTTATGCGTTATGCGTTATGCGTTATGTGTTATGCGTTATGCGTTATGCGTTATGCGTTATGCGTTATGCGTTGTGCGTTATGCGTTATGCGTTATGCGTTATGCGTTGTGCGTTGTGCGTTGTGCGTTGTGCGTTGTGCGTTATGCGTTATGCGTTATGCGTTATGCGTTAAGCGTTATGCGTAATGCGTTATGCGTTATGCGTTATGCGTTATGCGTTATGCGTTGTGCGTTGTGCGTTATGCGTTATGCGTTATGCGTTATGCGTTATGCGTTATGTGTTATGCGTTATGCGTTATGCGTCATGCGTTATGCGTTATGCGATATGCGTTATGCGTTATGCGTTATGCGTTATGCGTTATGCGTTATGCGTTATGCGTTATGCGTTATGCGATGTGCGTTGTGCGTTATGCGTTATGCGTTATGCGTTATGCGTTATGCGTTGTGCGTTGTGCGTTATGCGTTATGTGTTATGCGTTATGCGTTATGCGTTATGCGTTATGTGTTATGCGTTATGCGTTATGCGTTATGCGTTATGCGTTATCCGTTATGCGTTATGCGTTATGCGTTATGCGTTATGTGTTATGCGTTGTGCGTTATGCGTTATGCGTTATGCGTTATGCGTTATGCGTTATGCGTTATGCGTTATGCGTTATGCGTTATGCGTTATGCGTTATGCGTTATGCGTTATGCGTTATGCGTTATGCGTTATGCGTTATGCGTTATGCGTTATGCGTTATGCGTTATGCGTTATGCGTTATGCGTTATGCGTTATGCGTTATGCGTTATGCGTTATGCGTTATGCGTTATGCGTTATGCGTTATGCGTTATGCGTTATGCGTTATGCGTTATGCGTTCTGCGTTATGCGTTATGCGTTGTGCGTTATGCGTTATGCGTTATTCGTTGTGCGTTGTGCGTTGTGCGTTATGCGTTATGCGTTATGCGTTATGCGTTATGCGTTATGCGTTATGCGTTATGCGTTATGCGTTATGCGTTATGCGTTATGCGTTATGCGTTATGCGTTATGCGTTATGCGTTATGCGTTATGCGTTATGCGTTATGCGTTATGCGTTATGCGTTATGCGTTATGCGTTATGCGTTATGCGTTATGCGTTATGCGTTATGCGTTATGCGTTATGCGTTATGTGTTATGGATTTTCGTTATGCGTTATGCGTTGTGCGTTATGCGTTATGAGTTATGCGTTATGCGTTATGCGTTATGCGTTATGTGTTATGGATTTGCGTTATGCGTTATGCGTTATGCGTTATGTGTTATGCGTTATGCGTTATGCGTTATGCGTTATGCGTTATGCGTTGTGCGTTATGTGTTATGCGTTATGCGTTATGCGTTATGCGTTATGCGTTATGCGTTGTGCGTTATGCGTTATGCGTTATGCGTTGTGCGTTGTGCGTTGTGCGTTGTGCGTTATGCGTTATGCGTTATGCGTTGTGCGTTATGCGTTATGCGTTATGCGTTATGCGATATGCTTTATGCGTTATGCGTTATGCGTTGTGCGTTATGCGTTATGTGTTATGGATTTGCGTTATGCGTTATGCGTTGTGCCTTATGCGTTATGCGTTATGCGTTATGCGTTATGGGCTCTGCGTTGTGCGTTATGCGTTATGAGTTATGCGATATGCGTTATGGGTTATGGGTTATGCGTTATGCGTTATGGGCTCTGCGTTATGCGTTGTGCGTTATGCGTTATGCGTTATGCGTTATGCGTTATGCGTTATGCGTTATGCGTTGTGCGTTGTGCGTTGTGCGTTGTGCGTTGTGCGTTATGCGTTATGCGTTATGCGTTATGCGTTATGCGTTGTGCGTTGTGCGTTGTGCGTTATGCGTTATGCGTTATGCGTTGTGCGTTATGCGTTATGCGTTATGCGTTATGCGTTATGCGTTATGCGTTATGCGTTATGCGTTATGCGTTATGCGTTATGCGTTATGCGTTATGCTTTGTAGGATCTGAGTTAGGCGTTATGCGTTATGCGATATGCGTTATGCGTTATGCGTTGTGCGTTGTGCGTTGTGCGTTGTGCGTTGTGCGTTATGCGTTATGCGTTATGCGTTATGCGTTATGCGTTATGCGTTATGCGTTATGCGTTATGCGTTACGCGTTGTGCGTTGTGCGTTGTGCGTTGTGCGTTGTGCGTTGTGCGTTATGCGTTCTGCGTTATGCGTTATGCGTTGTGCGTTATGCGTTATGCGTTATGCGTTGTGCGTTATGCGTTATGCGTTATGCGTTATGCGTTATGCGTTATGCGTTATGCGTTATGCGTTATGCGTTATGCGTTATGCTTTGTAGGATCTGAGTTAGGCGTTATGCGTTATGCGATATGCGTTATGCGTTATGCGTTGTGCGTTGTGCGTTGTGCGTTGTGCGTTGTGCGTTATGCGTTATGCGTTATGCGTTATGCGTTATGCGTTATGCGTTATGCGTTATGCGTTATGCGTTACGCGTTGTGCGTTGTGCGTTGTGCGTTGTGCGTTGTGCGTTATGCGTTATGCGTTATGCGTTATGCGTTATGCGTTATGCGTTATGCGTTATGCGTTATGCGTTATGCGTTATGCGTTATGCGTTATGCGTTATGCGTTATGCGTTATGCGTTATGCGTTATGCGTTATGCGTTGTGCGTTGTGCGTTATGCGTTCTGCGTTATGCGTTATGCGTTGTGCGTTATGCGTTATGCGTTATGCGTTATGCGTTATGCGTTATGCGTTATGCGTTGTGCGTTGTGCGTTATGCGTTATGTGTTATGCGTTATGCGTTATGCGTTATGTGTTATGCGTTATGCGTTATGCGTTATGCGTTATGCGTTATCCGTTATGCGTTATGCGTTATGCGTTATGTGTTATGTGTTGTGCGTTGTGCGTTATGCGTTATGCGTTATGCGTTATGCGTTATGCGTTATGCGTTATGCGTTATGCGTTATGCGTTATGCGTTATGCGTTATGCGTTATGCGTTATGCGTTATGCGTTATGCGTTATGCGTTATGCGTTATGCGTTATGCGTTATGCGTTATGCGTTATGCGTTATGCGTTATGCGTTATGCGTTATGCGTTATGCGTTATGCGTTATGCGTTATGCGTTCTGCGTTATGCGTTATGCGTTGTGCGTTATGCGTTATGCGTTATTCGTTGTGCGTTGTGCGTTGTGCGTTATGCGTTATGCGTTATGCGTTATGCGTTATGCGTTATGCGTTATGCGTTATGCGTTATGCGTTATGCGTTATGCGTTATGCGTTATGCGTTATGCGTTATGCGTTATGCGTTATGCGTTATGCGTTATGCGTTATGCGTTATGCGTTATGCGTTATGCGTTATGCGTTATGCGTTATGCGTTATGCGTTATGTGTTATGGATTTTCGTTATGCGTTATGCGTTGTGCGTTATGCGTTATGAGTTATGCGTTATGCGTTATGCGTTATGCGTTATGTGTTATGGATTTGCGTTATGCGTTATGCGTTATGCGTTATGTGTTATGCGTTATGCGTTATGCGTTATGCGTTATGCGTTATGCGTTGTGCGTTATGCGTTATGCGTTATGCGTTGTGCGTTGTGCGTTGTGCGTTGTGCGTTATGCGTTATGCGTTATGCGTTGTGCGTTATGCGTTATGCGTTATGCGTTATGCGTTATGCGATATGCTTTATGCGTTATGCGTTATGCGTTGTGCGTTATGCGTTATGTGTTATGGATTTGCGTTATGCGTTATGCGTTGTGCCTTATGCGTTATGCGTTATGCGTTATGCGTTATGGGCTCTGCGTTGTGCGTTATGCGTTATGAGTTATGCGATATGCGTTATGGGTTATGGGTTATGCGTTATGCGTTATGGGCTCTGCGTTATGCGTTGTGCGTTATGCGTTATGCGTTATGCGTTATGCGTTATGCGTTATGCGTTATGCGTTATGCGTTATGCGTTATGCGTTGTGCGTTGTGCGTTGTGCGTTGTGCGTTGTGCGTTGTGCGTTATGCGTTATGCGTTATGCGTTATGCGTTATGCGTTGTGCGTTGTGCGTTGTGCGTTATGCGTTATGCGTTATGCGTTGTGCGTTATGCGTTATGCGTTATGCGTTATGCGTTATGCGTTATGCGTTGTGCGTTGTGCGTTGTGCGTTATGCGTTATGCGTTATGCGTTGTGCGTTATGCGTTATGCGTTATGCGTTATGCGTTATGCGTTATGCGTTATGCGTTATGCGTTATGCGTTATGCTTTGTAGGATCTGAGTTAGGCGTTATGCGTTATGCGATATGCGTTATGCGTTATGCGTTGTGCGTTGTGCGTTGTGCGTTGTGCGTTGTGCGTTATGCGTTATGCGTTATGCGTTATGCGTTATGCGTTATGCGTTATGCGTTATGCGTTATGCGTTACGCGTTGTGCGTTGTGCGTTGTGCGTTGTGCGTTGTGCGTTGTGCGTTATGCGTTATGCGTTATGCGTTATGCGTTATGCGTTATGCGTTATGCGTTATGCGTTATGCGTTATGCGTTATGCGTTATGCGTTATGCGTTATGCGTTATGCGTTATGCGTTATGCGTTATGCGTTATGCGTTATGCGTTATGCGTTATGCGTTATGCGTTATGCGTTGTGCGTTGTGCGTTATGCGTTGTGCGTTGTGCGTTATGCGTTCTGCGTTATGCGTTATGCGTTGTGCGTTATGCGTTATGCGTTATGCGTTATGCGTTATGCGTTATGCGTTATGCGTTATGCGTTATGCGTTCTGCGTTGTGCGTTATGCGTTATGCGTTGTGCGTTATGCGTTATGCGTTATGCGTTATGCGTTATGCGTTGTGCGTTGTGCGTTATGCGTTATGCGTTATGCGTTGTGCGTTATGCGTTATGCGGTATGCGTTATGCGTTGTGCGTTGTGCGTTGTGCGTTGTGCGTTATGCGTTATGCGTTATGCGTTATGCGTTATGCGTTATGCGTTATGCGTTATGCGTTATGCGTTATGCGTTATGCGTTATGCGTTATGCGTTATGCGTTATGCGTTATGCGTTATGCGTTATGCGTTATGCGTTATGCGTTATGCGTTATGCGTTATGCCATATGCGTTATGCGTTATGCGTTATGCGTTATGCGTTATGCGTTATGCGTTATGCGTTATGCGTTATGCGTTATGCGTTATGCGTTATGCGTTATGCGTTATGCGTTATGCGTTATGCGTTATGCGTTATGCGTTATGCGTTATGAGTTATGCGTTATGCGTTATGCGTTATGCGTTATGCGTTATGCGTTATGCGTTATGCGTTATGCGTTATGCGTTATGCGTTATGCGTTATGCGTTATGCGTTATGCGTTATGCGTTATGCGTTATGCGTTATGCGTTATGCGTTATGCGTTATGCGTTATGCGTTATGCGTTATGCGTTATGCGTTATGCGTTATGCGTTATGCGTTATGCGTTATGCGTTATGCGTTATGCGTTATGCGTTATGCGTTATGCGTTATGCGTTATGCGTTATGCGTTATGCGTTATGCGTTATGCGTTATGCGTTATGCGTTATGCGTTATGCGTTATGCGTTATGCGTTATGCGTTATGCGTTATGCGTTATGCGTTATGCGTTATGCGTTATGCGTTATGCGTTATGCGTTATGCGTTATGCGTTATGCGTTATGCGTTATGCGTTATGCGTTATGCGTTATGCGTTATGCGTTATGCGTTATGCGTTATGCGTTATGCGTTATGCGTTATGCGTTATCCGTTATGCGTTATGCGTTATGCGTTATGCGTTCTGCGTTATTCGTTAAGCGTTATGCGTTATGCGATATGCGTCATTCGTTATGCGTTATGCGTTATGCGTTATGCGTCATGCGTTATGCGTTATGCGTTATGCGTTATGCGTTATGCGTTATGCGTTATGCGTTATGCGTTATGCGTTATGCGTTATGCGTTATGCGTTATGCGTTATGCGTTATGCGTTATGCGTTATGCGTTACGCGTTATGCGTTACGCGTTATGCGTTATGCGTTATGCGTTAAGCGTTATGCGTTATGCGTTACGCGTTACGCGTTATGCGTTATGCGTTATGCGTTATGCGTTATGCGATATGCGTTATGCGTTATGCGTTATGCGTTATGCGTTATGCGTTATGCGTTACGCGTTATGCGTTACGCGTTATGCGTTATGCGTTATGCGTTATGCGTTATGCGTTATGCGTTATGCGTTATTCGTTATGCGTTATGCGTTATGCGTTATGCGTTATGCGTTATGCGATGTGCGTTATGCGTTATGCGTTATGCGTTATGCGTTATGCGTTATGCGTTATGCGTTATGCGTTATGCGTTAAGCATTATGACTTTTTCATTGAGCGTTATGCGTTATGACTTTTCCATTGAGCGTTATGCGTTATTCGTTATGGGTTATGCGTTATGCGTTATGGGTTATGCGTTATGCGTTATGCGTTATGCGTTATGCATTATGCGTTATGCGTTATCCGTTATGCGTTATGCGTTATGCGTTATGCGATATGCGTCATGCGTTAAGCGTTATGCGTTATGCATTATGCGTTATCCGTTATGCGTTATGCGTTATGCGTAATGCGTTATGAGTAATGTGTCATGCGTTATGCGTTATGCGTTATGCGTTATGCGTTATGCGTTATGCGTTATGCGTTATGCGTTATGCGTTATGCGTTATGCGTTATGCGTTATGCGTTATGCGTTATGCGTTATGCGTTATGCGTTATGCGTTATGCGTTATGCGTTACGCGTTACGCGTTACGCGTTATGCGTTATGCGTTATGCGTTATGCGTTATGCGTTATGCGTTATGCGTTATGCGTTATGCGTTATGCGTTATGCGTTATGCGTTATGCGTTATGCGTTATGCGTTATGCGTTATGCGTTATGCGTTATGCGTTATGCGTTACGCGTTATGCGTTACGCGTTATGCGTTATGCGTTATGCGTTATGCGTTATGCGTTATGCGTTATTCGTTATGCGTTATGCGTTATGCGTTATGCGTTATGCGTTATGCGATGTGCGTTATGCGTTATGCGTTATGCGTCATGCGTTATCCGTTATCCGTTATCCGTTATGCGTTATGCGTTATGCGT
This sequence comes from Lasioglossum baleicum, assembly GCF_051020765.1. Taxonomy (NCBI): domain Eukaryota; kingdom Metazoa; phylum Arthropoda; class Insecta; order Hymenoptera; family Halictidae; genus Lasioglossum; species Lasioglossum baleicum. The sequence goes on from NW_027469266.1 coordinate 74,648, forward strand.
TATGCGTTATGCGTTATGCGTTATGCGTTATGCGTTATGCGTTATGCGTTATGCGTTATGCGTTATGCGTTATGCGTTATGCGTTATGCGTTATCCGTTATGCGTTATGCGTTATGCGTTATCCGTTATGCGTTATGCGTTATGCGTTATGCGTTAAGCGTTATGCGTTATGCGTTATGCGATATGCGTTATGCGATATGCGTTATGCGTTATGCGTTATGCGTTATGCGTTATGCGTTATGCGTTATGCGTTATGCGTTATGCGTTATGCGTTATGCGTTATGCGTTATGCGTTATGCGTTATGCGTTATGCGTTATGCGTTATGCGTTATGCGTTATGCGTTATGCGTTATGCGTTATGCGTTATGCGTTATGCGTTATGCGTTATGCGTTATGCGTTATGCGTTATGCGTTATGCGTTATGCGTTATGCGTTATGCGTTATGCGTTATGCGTTATGCGTTATGCGTTATGCTTTGTAGGATATGAGTTAGGCGTTATGCGTTATGCGATATGCTTTATGCGTTGTGCGTTATGCGTTGTGCGTTATGCGTTATGTGTTATGGATTTGCGTTATGCGTTATGCGTTGTGCCTTATGCGTTATGCGTTATGCGTTATGCGTTATGGGCTCTGCGTTGTGCGTTATGCGTTATGAGTTATGCGATATGCGTTATGGGTTATGGGTTATGCGTTATGCGTTATGGGCTCTGCGTTATGCGTTGTGCGTTATGCGTTATGCGTTATGCGTTATGCGTTATGCGTTATGCGTTATGCGTTATGCGTTGTGCGTTGTGCGTTGTGCGTTGTGCGTTGTGCGTTATGCGTTATGCGTTATGCGTTATGCGTTATGCGTTATGCGTTGTGCGTTGTGCGTTGTGCGTTATGCGTTATGCGTTATGCGTTGTGCGTTATGCGTTATGCGTTATGCGTTATGCGTTATGCGTTATGCGTTATGCGTTATGCGTTATGCGTTATGCGTTATGCTTTGTAGGATCTGAGTTAGGCGTTATGCGTTATGCGATATGCGTTATGCGTTATGCGTTGTGCGTTGTGCGTTGTGCGTTGTGCGTTGTGCGTTATGCGTTATGCGTTATGCGTTATGCGTTATGCGTTATGCGTTATGCGTTATGCGTTATGCGTTATGCGTTGTGCGTTGTGCGTTGTGCGTTGTGCGTTGTGCGTTATGCGTTATGCGTTATGCGTTATGCGTTATGCGTTATGCGTTATGCGTTATGCGTTATGCGTTATGCGTTATGCGTTATGCGTTATGCGTTATGCGTTATGCGTTATGCGTTATGCGTTATGCGTTATGCGTTGTGCGTTGTGCGTTATGCGTTCTGCGTTATGCGTTATGCGTTGTGCGTTATGCGTTATGCGTTATGCGTTATGCGTTATGCGTTATGCGTTATGCGTTCTGCGTTGTGCGTTATGCGTTATGCGTTGTGCGTTATGCGTTATGCGTTATGCGTTATGCGTTATGCGTTGTGCGTTGTGCGTTATGCGTTATGCGTTATGCGTTGTGCGTTATGCGTTATGCGGTATGCGTTATGCGTTGTGCGTTGTGCGTTGTGCGTTGTGCGTTATGCGTTATGCGTTATGCGTTATGCGTTATGCGTTATGCGTTATGCGTTATGCGTTATGCGTTATGCGTTATGCGTTATGCGTTATGCGTTATGCGTTATGCGTTATGCGTTATGCGTTATGCGTTATGCGTTATGCGTTATCCGTTATGCGTTATGCGTTATGCGTTATGTGTTATGCGTTGTGCGTTGTGCGTTATGCGTTATGCGTTATGCGTTATGCGTTGTGCGTTATGCGTTATGCGTTATGCGTTATGCGTTATGCGTTGTGCGTTATGCGTTATGCGTTATGCGTTATGCGTTATGCGTTATGCGTTATGCGTTATGCGTTCTGCGTTGTGCGTTATGCGTTATGCGTTGTGCGTTATCCGTTATGCGTTATGCGTTATGCGTTATGCGTTATGCGTTGTGCGTTGTGCGTTATGCGTTATGCGTTATGCGTTATGCGTTGTGCGTTATGCGTTATGCGTTATGCGTTGTGCGTTGTGCGTCGTGCGTTATGCGTTATGCGTTATGCGTTATGTATTATGGATTTTCGTTATGCGTTATGCGTTGTGCGTTATGAGTTATGCGTTATGCGTTATGCGTTATGCGTTATGCGTTATGTGTTAAGCGTTATGCGTTATGCGTTATGCGTTATGCGTTATGCGTTATGCGTTATGCGTTATGCGTTATGCGTTATGCGTTATGCGTTATGCGTTATGCGTTATGCGTTATGCGTTATGCGTTATGCGTTCTGCGTTGTGCGTTATGCGTTATGCGTTGTGCGTTATGCGTTATGCGTTATGCGTTATGCGTTATGCGTTATGCGTTGTGCGTTGTGCGTTATGCGTTATGCGTTATGCGTTATGCGTTGTGCGTTATGCGTTATGCGTTATGCGTTGTGCGTTGTGCGTTGTGCGTTATGCGTTATGCGTTATGCGTTATGTATTATGGATTTTCGTTATGCGTTGTGCGTTATGCGTTATGAGTTATGCGTTATGCGTTATGCGTTATGCGTTATGCGTTATGTGTTATGGATTTGCGTTATGCGTTATGCGTTATGCGTTATGTGTTATGCGTTATGCGTTATGCGTTATGCGTTATGCGTTGTGCGTTGTGCGTTGTGCGTAATGCGTTATGCGTTATGCGTTAAGCGTTATGCGTAATGCGTTATGCGTTATGCGTTATGCGTTATGCGTTATGCGTTGTGCGTTGTGCGTTATGCGTTATGCGTTATGCGTTATGCGTTATGCGTTATGCGTTATGTGTTATGCGTTATGCGTTATGCGTCATGCGTTATGCGTTATGCGATATGCGTTATGCGTTATGCGTTATGCGTTATGCGTTATGCGTTATGCGTTATGCGATGTGCGTTGTGCGTTATGCGTTATGCGTTATGCGTTATGCGTTATGCGTTGTGCGTTGTGCGTTATGCGTTATGTGTTATGCGTTATGCGTTATGCGTTATGTGTTATGCGTTATGCGTTATGCGTTATGCGTTATGCGTTATCCGTTATGCGTTATGCGTTATGCGTTATGCGTTATGTGTTATGCGTTGTGCGTTATGCGTTATGCGTTATGCGTTATGCGTTATGCGTTATGCGTTATGCGTTACGCGTTATGCGTTATGCGTTATGCGTTATGCGTTATGCGTTATGCGTTATGCGTTATGCGTTATGCGTTATGCGTTATGCGTTATGCGTTATGCGTTATGCGTTATGCGTTATGCGTTATGCGTTATGCGTTATGCGTTATGCGTTATGCGTTATGCGTTATGCGTTATGCGTTATGCGTTATGCGTTATGCGTTATGCGTTATGCGTTATGCGTTATGCGTTATGCGTTATGCGTTCTGCGTTATGCGTTATGCGTTGTGCGTTATGCGTTATGCGTTATTCGTTGTGCGTTGTGCGTTGTGCGTTATGCGTTATGCGTTATGCGTTATGCGTTATGCGTTATGCGTTATGCGTTATGCGTTATGCGTTATGCGTTATGCGTTATGCGTTATGCGTTATGCGTTATGCGTTATGCGTTATGCGTTATGCGTTATGCGTTATGCGTTATGCGTTATGCGTTATGCGTTATGCGTTATGCGTTATGCGTTATGCGTTATGCGTTATGCGTTATGCGTTATGTGTTATGGATTTTCGTTATGCGTTATGCGTTGTGCGTTATGCGTTATGAGTTATGCGTTATGCGTTATGCGTTATGCGTTATGCGTTATGTGTTATGGATTTGCGTTATGCGTTATGCGTTATGCGTTATGTGTTATGCGTTGTGCGTTATGCGTTATGCGTTATGCGTTATGCGTTATGCGTTGTGCGTTATGCGTTATGTGTTATGCGTTATGCGTTATGCGTTATGTGTTATGCGTTATGCGTTATGCGTTATGCGTTATGCGTTATCCGTTATGCGTTATGCGTTATGCGTTATGTGTTATGCGTTGTGCGTTATGCGTTATGCGTTATGCGTTATGCGTTGTGCGTTGTGCGTTATGCGTTATGCGTTATGCGTTATGCGTCATGCGTTATGCGTTATGCGATATGCGTTATGCGTTATGCGTTATGCGTTATGCGTTATGCGTTATGCGTTATGCGTTATGCGTTATGCGATGTGCGTTGTGCGTTATGCGTTATGCGTTATGCGTTATGCGTTATGCGTTATGCGTTATGCGTTTTGCGTTATGCGTTATGCGTTATGCGTTATGCGTTAAGCGTTATGCGTTAAGCGTTATGCGTTATGCGTTATGCGTTATGCGTTAAGCGTTATGCGTTATGCGTTATGCGTTATGCGTTATGCGTTATGCGTTATGCGTTGTGCGTTGTGCGTTATGCGTTATGCGTTATGCGTTATGCGTTATGCGTTATGTGTTATGCGTTATGCGTTATGCGTCATGCGTTATGCGTTATGCGTTATGCGTTATGCGTTATGCGTTATGCGATGTGCGTTGTGCGTTATGCGTTATGCGTTATGCGTTATGCGTTATGCGTTATGCGTTGTGCGTTATGCGTTATGCGTTATGCGTTATGCGTTATGCGTTATGCGTTATGCGTTATGCGTTATGCGTTATGCGTTATGCGTTATGCGTTATGCGTTATGCGTTATGCGTTATGCGTTATGCGTTATGCGTTATGCGTTATGCGTTATGCGTTATGCGTTATGCGTTTTGCGTTATGCGTTATGCGTTATGCGTTATGCGTTAAGCGTTATGCGTTAAGCGTTATGCGTTATGCGTTATGCGTTATGCGTTAAGCGTTATGCGTTATGCGTTATGCGTTATGCGTTATGCGTTATGCGTTATGCGTTATGCGTTGTGCGTTGTGCGTTATGCGTTATGCGTTATGCGTTATGCGTTATGCGTTATGTGTTATGCGTTATGCGTTATGCGTCATGCGTTATGCGTTATGCGATATGCGTTATGCGTTATGCGTTATGCGTTATGCGTTATGCGTTATGCGTTATGCGTTATGCGTTATGCGTTATGCGATGTGCGTTGTGCGTTATGCGTTATGCGTTATGCGTCATGCGTTATGCGTTGTGCGGTATGCGTTATGTGTTATGCGTTATGCGTTATGCGTTATGTGTTATGCGTTATGCGTTATGCGTCATGCGTTATGCGTTATGCGATATGCGTTATGCGTTATGCGTTATGCGTTATGCGTTATGCGTTATGCGTTATGCGTTATGCGTTATGCGTTATGCGTTATGCGTTATGCGTTATGCGTTATGCGTTATGCGTTATGCGATGTGCGTTGTGCGTTACGCGTTATGCGTTATGCGTTATGCGTTATGCGTTATGCGTTATGCGTTATGCGTTATGCGTTATGCGTTATGCGTTATGCGTTATGCGTTATGCGTTATGCGTTATGCGTTATGCGTTATGCGTTATGCGTTATGCGTTATGCGTTATGCGTTATGCGTTTTGCGTTATGCGTTATGCGTTATGCGTTATGCGTTAAGCGTTATGCGTTAAGCGTTATGCGTTATGCGTTATGCGTTATGCGTTAAGCGTTATGCGTTATGCGTTATGCGTTATGCGTTATGCGTTATGCGTTATGCGTTGTGCGTTGTGCGTTATGCGTTATGCGTTATGCGTTATGCGTTATGCGTTATGTGTTATGCGTTATGCGTTATGCGTCATGCGTTATGCGTTATGCGTTATGCGTTATGCGTTATGCGTTATGCGATGTGCGTTGTGCGTTATGCGTTATGCGTTATGCGTTATGCGTTATGCGTTATGCGTTGTGCGTTATGCGTTATGCGTTATGCGTTATGCGTTATGCGTTATGCGTTATGCGTTATGCGTTATGCGTTATGCGTTATGCGTTATGCGTTATGCGTTATGCGTTATGCGTTATGCGTTATGCGTTATGCGTTATGCGTTATGCGTTATGCGTTATGCGTTATGCGTTATGCGTTATGCGTTTTGCGTTATGCGTTATGCGTTATGCGTTATGCGTTAAGCGTTATGCGTTAAGCGTTATGCGTTATGCGTTATGCGTTATGCGTTAAGCGTTATGCGTTATGCGTTATGCGTTATGCGTTATGCGTTATGCGTTATGCGTTGTGCGTTGTGCGTTATGCGTTATGCGTTATGCGTTATGCGTTATGCGTTATGTGTTATGCGTTATGCGTTATGCGTCATGCGTTATGCGTTATGCGATATGCGTTATGCGTTATGCGTTATGCGTTATGCGTTATGCGTTATGCGTTATGTGTTATGCGTTATGCGTTATGCGTCATGCGTTATGCGTTATGCGTTATGCGTTATGCGTTATGCGTTATGCGATGTGCGTTGTGCGTTATGCGTTATGCGTTATGCGTTATGCGTTATGCGTTATGCGTTGTGCGTTATGCGTTATGCGTTATGCGTTATGCGTTATGCGTTATGCGTTATGCGTTATGCGTTATGCGTTATGCGTTATGCGTTATGCGTTATGCGTTATGCGTTATGCGTTATGCGTTATGCGTTATGCGTTATGCGTTATGCGTTATGCGTTATGCGTTATGCGTTATGCGTTATGCGTTATGCGTTTTGCGTTATGCGTTATGCGTTATGCGTTATGCGTTAAGCGTTATGCGTTAAGCGTTATGCGTTATGCGTTATGCGTTATGCGTTAAGCGTTATGCGTTATGCGTTATGCGTTATGCGTTATGCGTTATGCGTTATGCGTTATGCGTTGTGCGTTGTGCGTTATGCGTTATGCGTTATGCGTTATGCGTTATGCGTTATGTGTTATGCGTTATGCGTTATGCGTCATGCGTTATGCGTTATGCGATATGCGTTATGCGTTATGCGTTATGCGTTATGCGTTATGCGTTATGCGTTATGCGTTATGCGTTATGCGTTATGCGTTATGCGATGTGCGTTGTGCGTTATGCGTTATGCGTTATGCGTCATGCGTTATGCGTTGTGCGGTATGCGTTATGTGTTATGCGTTATGCGTTATGCGTTATGTGTTATGCGTTATGCGTTATGCGTCATGCGTTATGCGTTATGCGATATGCGTTATGCGTTATGCGTTATGCGTTATGCGTTATGCGTTATGCGTTATGCGTTATGCGTTATGCGTTATGCGTTATGCGTTATGCGTTATGCGTTATGCGTTATGCGTTATGCGTTATGCGATGTGCGTTGTGCGTTACGCGTTATGCGTTATGCGTTATGCGTTATGCGTTATGCGTTATGCGTTATGCGTTATGCGTTATGCGTTATGCGTTATGCGTTATGCGTTATGCGTTATGCGTTATGCGTTATGCGTTATGCGTTATGCGTTATGCGTTATGCGTTATGCGTTATGCGTTATGCGTTATGCGTTATGCGTTATGCGTTATGCGTTATGCGTTATGCGTTATGCGTTATGCGTTATGCGTTATGCGTTCTGCGTTATGCGTTATGCGTTGTGCGTTATGCGTTATGCGTTATTCGTTGTGCGTTGTGCGTTGTGCGTTATGCGTTATGCGTTATGCGTTATGCGTTATGCGTTATGCGTTATGCGTTATGCGTTATGCGTTATGCGTTATGCGTTATGCGTTATGCGTTATGCGTTATGCGTTATGCGTTATGCGTTATGCGTTATGCGTTATGCGTTATGCGTTATGCGTTATGCGTTATGCGTTATGCGTTATGCGTTATGCGTTATGCGTTATGTGTTATGGATTTTCGTTATGCGTTATGCGTTGTGCGTTATGCGTTATGAGTTATGCGTTATGCGTTATGCGTTATGCGTTATGTGTTATGGATTTGCGTTATGCGTTATGCGTTATGCGTTATGTGTTATGCGTTGTGCGTTATGCGTTATGCGTTATGCGTTATGCGTTGTGCGTTATGCGTTATGTGTTATGCGTTATGCGTTATGCGTTATGTGTTATGCGTTATGCGTTATGCGTTATGCGTTATGCGTTATCCGTTATGCGTTATGCGTTATGCGTTATGTGTTATGCGTTGTGCGTTATGCGTTATGCGTTATGCGTTATGCGTTGTGCGTTGTGCGTTATGCGTTATGCGTTATGCGTTATGCGTCATGCGTTATGCGTTATGCGATATGCGTTATGCGTTATGCGTTATGCGTTATGCGTTATGCGTTATGCGTTATGCGTTATGCGTTATGCGATGTGCGTTGTGCGTTATGCGTTATGCGTTATGCGTTATGCGTTATGCGTTATGCGTTATGCGTTTTGCGTTATGCGTTATGCGTTATGCGTTATGCGTTAAGCGTTATGCGTTAAGCGTTATGCGTTATGCGTTATGCGTTATGCGTTAAGCGTTATGCGTTATGCGTTATGCGTTATGCGTTATGCGTTATGCGTTATGCGTTGTGCGTTGTGCGTTATGCGTTATGCGTTATGCGTTATGCGTTATGCGTTATGTGTTATGCGTTATGCGTTATGCGTCATGCGTTATGCGTTATGCGTTATGCGTTATGCGTTATGCGTTATGCGATGTGCGTTGTGCGTTATGCGTTATGCGTTATGCGTTATGCGTTATGCGTTATGCGTTGTGCGTTATGCGTTATGCGTTATGCGTTATGCGTTATGCGTTATGCGTTATGCGTTATGCGTTATGCGTTATGCGTTATGCGTTATGCGTTATGCGTTATGCGTTATGCGTTATGCGTTATGCGTTATGCGTTATGCGTTATGCGTTATGCGTTATGCGTTATGCGTTATGCGTTATGCGTTTTGCGTTATGCGTTATGCGTTATGCGTTATGCGTTAAGCGTTATGCGTTAAGCGTTATGCGTTATGCGTTATGCGTTATGCGTTAAGCGTTATGCGTTATGCGTTATGCGTTATGCGTTATGCGTTATGCGTTATGCGTTATGCGTTGTGCGTTGTGCGTTATGCGTTATGCGTTATGCGTTATGCGTTATGCGTTATGTGTTATGCGTTATGCGTTATGCGTCATGCGTTATGCGTTATGCGATATGCGTTATGCGTTATGCGTTATGCGTTATGCGTTATGCGTTATGCGTTATGCGTTATGCGTTATGCGTTATGCGTTATGCGTTATGCGATGTGCGTTGTGCGTTATGCGTTATGCGTTATGCGTCATGCGTTATGCGTTGTGCGGTATGCGTTATGTGTTATGCGTTATGCGTTATGCGTTATGTGTTATGCGTTATGCGTTATGCGTCATGCGTTATGCGTTATGCGATATGCGTTATGCGTTATGCGTTATGCGTTATGCGTTATGCGTTATGCGTTATGCGTTATGCGTTATGCGTTATGCGTTATGCGTTATGCGTTATGCGATGTGCGTTGTGCGTTATGCGTTATGCGTTATGCGTTATGCGTTATGCGTTATGCGTTGTGCGTTATGCGTTATGTGTTATGCGTTATGCGTTATGCGTTATGTGTTATGCGTTATGCGTTATGCGTTATGCGTTATGCGTTATCCGTTATGCGTTATGCGTTATGTGTTATGCGTTGTGCGTTATGCGTTATGCGTTATGCGTTATGCGTTGTGCGTTGTGCGTTATGCGTTATGCGTTATGTGTTAAGCGTTATGCGTTATGCGTTATGCGTTATGCGTTATGCGTTATGCGTTATGCGTTATGCGTTATGCGTTATGCGTTATGCGTTATGCGTTATGCGTTATGCGTTGTGCGTTATGCGTTATGCGTTATGCGTTATGCGTTTTGCGTTATGCGTTATGCGTTATGCGTTATGCGTTATGCGTTATGCGTTATGCGTTATGCGTTATGCGTTATGCGTTATGCGTTATGCGTTATGCGTTATGCGTTATGCGATGTGCGTTGTGCGTTATGCGTTATGCGTTATGCGTTATGCGTTATGCGTTATGCGTTATGCGTTGTGCGTTATGCGTTATGTGTTATGCGTTATGCGTTATGCGTTATGTGTTATGCGTTATGCGTTATGCGTTATGCGTTATGCGTTATCCGTTATGCGTTATGCGTTATGCGTTATGTGTTATGCGTTGTGCGTTATGCGTTATGCGTTATGCGTTATGCGTTGTGCGTTGTGCGTTATGCGTTATGCGTTATGCGTTAAGCGTTATGCGTTATGCGTTATGCGTTATGCGTTATGCGTTATGCGTTATGCGTTATGCGTTATGCGTTATGCGTTATGCGTTATGCGTTATGCGTTATGCGTTATGCGTTGTGCGTTATGCGTTATGCGTTATGCGTTATGCGTTTTGCGTTATGCGTTATGCGTTATGCGTTATGCGTTATGCGTTATGCGTTATGCGTTATGCGTTATGCGTTATGCGTTATGCGTTATGCGTTCTGCGTTGTGCGTTATGCGTTATGCGTTGTGCGTTATGCGTTATGCGTTATGCGTTATGCGTTATGCGTTGTGCGTTGTGCGTTATGCGTTATGCGTTATGCGTTATGCGTTGTGCGTTATGCGTTATGCGTTATGCGTTGTGCGTTGTGCGTTGTGCGTTATGCGTTATGCGTTATGCGTTATGTATTATGGATTTTCGTTATGCGTTATGCGTTGTGCGTTATGAGTTATGCGTTATGCGTTATGCGTTATGCGTTATGCGTTATGTGTTAAGCGTTATGCGTTATGCGTTATGCGTTATGCGTTATGCGTTATGCGTTATGCGTTATGCGTTATGCGTTATGCGTTATGCGTTATGCGTTATGCGTTATGCGTTATGCGTTATGCGTTATGCGTTATGCGTTATGCGTTATGCGTTATGCGTTCTGCGTTGTGCGTTATGCGTTATGCGTTGTGCGTTATGCGTTATGCGTTATGCGTTATGCGTTATGCGTTATGCGTTGTGCGTTGTGCGTTATGCGTTATGCGTTATGCGTTATGCGTTATGCGTTGTGCGTTATGCGTTATGCGTTATGCGTTGTGCGTTGTGCGTTGTGCGTTATGCGTTATGCGTTATGCGTTATGTATTATGGATTTTCGTTATGCGTTGTGCGTTATGCGTTATGAGTTATGCGTTATGCGTTATGCGTTATGCGTTATGCGTTATGTGTTATGGATTTGCGTTATGCGTTATGCGTTATGCGTTATGTGTTATGCGTTATGCGTTATGCGTTATGCGTTATGCGTTATGCGTTGTGCGTTATGCGTTATGCGTTATGCGTTATGCGTTGTGCGTTGTGCGTTGTGCGTTGTGCGTTGTGCGTTGTGCGTTGTGCGTTATGCGTTATGCGTTATGCGTTATGCGTTAAGCGTTATGCGTAATGCGTTATGCGTTATGCGTTATGCGTTATGCGTTATGCGTTGTGCGTTGTGCGTTATGCGTTATGCGTTATGCGTTATGCGTTATGCGTTATGTGTTATGCGTTATGCGTTATGCGTCATGCGTTATGCGTTATGCGATATGCGTTATGCGTTATGCGTTATGCGTTATGCGTTATGCGTTATGCGTTATGCGTTATGCGTTATGCGTTATGCGATGTGCGTTGTGCGTTATGCGTTATGCGTTATGCGTTATGCGTTATGCGTTGTGCGTTGTGCGTTATGCGTTATGTGTTATGCGTTATGCGTTATGCGTTATGTGTTATGCGTTATGCGTTATGCGTTATGCGTTATGCGTTATCCGTTATGCGTTATGCGTTATGCGTTATGCGTTATGTGTTATGCGTTGTGCGTTATGCGTTATGCGTTATGCGTTATGCGTTATGCGTTATGCGTTATGCGTTATGCGTTATGCGTTATGCGTTATGCGTTATGCGTTATGCGTTATGCGTTATGCGTTATGCGTTATGCGTTATGCGTTATGCGTTATGCGTTATGCGTTATGCGTTATGCGTTATGCGTTATGCGTTATGCGTTATGCGTTATGCGTTATGCGTTATGCGTTATGCGTTATGCGTTATGCGTTATGCGTTATGCGTTATGCGTTATGCGTTATGCGTTATGCGTTATGCGTTATGCGTTATGCGTTATGCGTTATGCGTTATGCGTTCTGCGTTATGCGTTATGCGTTGTGCGTTATGCGTTATGCGTTATTCGTTGTGCGTTGTGCGTTGTGCGTTATGCGTTATGCGTTATGCGTTATGCGTTATGCGTTATGCGTTATGCGTTATGCGTTATGCGTTATGCGTTATGCGTTATGCGTTATGCGTTGTGCGTTATGCGTTATGCGTTATGCGTTGTGCGTTGTGCGTTGTGCGTTGTGCGTTATGCGTTATGCGTTATGCGTTGTGCGTTATGCGTTATGCGTTATGCGTTATGCGATATGCGATATGCTTTATGCGTTATGCGTTATGCGTTGTGCGTTATGCGTTATGTGTTATGGATTTGCGTTATGCGTTATGCGTTGTGCCTTATGCGTTATGCGTTATGCGTTATGCGTTATGGGCTCTGCGTTGTGCGTTATGCGTTATGAGTTATGCGATATGCGTTATGGGTTATGGGTTATGCGTTATGCGTTATGGGCTCTGCGTTATGCGTTGTGCGTTATGCGTTATGCGTTATGCGTTATGCGTTGTGCGTTGTGCGTTATGCGTTATGCGTTATGCGTTGTGCGTTATGCGTTATGCGTTATGCGTTATGCGTTATGCGTTATGCGTTATGCGTTATGCGTTATGCGTTATGCGTTATGCTTTGTAGGATCTGAGTTAGGCGTTATGCGTTATGCGATATGCGTTATGCGTTATGCGTTGTGCGTTGTGCGTTGTGCGTTGTGCGTTGTGCGTTATGCGTTATGCGTTATGCGTTATGCGTTATGCGTTATGCGTTATGCGTTATGCGTTACGCGTTGTGCGTTGTGCGTTGTGCGTTGTGCGTTGTGCGTTATGCGTTATGCGTTATGCGTTATGCGTTATGCGTTATGCGTTATGCGTTATGCGTTATGCGTTATGCGTTATGCGTTATGCGTTATGCGTTATGCGTTATGCGTTATGCGTTATGCGTTATGCGTTATGCGTTATGCGTTATGCGTTGTGCGTTGTGCGTTATGCGTTCTGCGTTATGCGTTATGCGTTGTGCGTTATGCGTTATGCGTTATGCGTTATGCGTTATGCGTTATGCGTTATGCGTTGTGCGTTGTGCGTTATGCGTTATGTGTTATGCGTTATGCGTTATGCGTTATGCGTTATGCGTTATGCGTTATGCGTTATGCGTTATGCTTTGTAGGATCTGAGTTAGGCGTTATGCGTTATGCGATATGCGTTATGCGTTATGCGTTGTGCGTTGTGCGTTGTGCGTTGTGCGTTGTGCGTTATGCGTTATGCGTTATGCGTTATGCGTTATGCGTTATGCGTTATGCGTTATGCGTTATGCGTTACGCGTTGTGCGTTGTGCGTTGTGCGTTGTGCGTTGTGCGTTATGCGTTATGCGTTATGCGTTATGCGTTATGCGTTATGCGTTATGCGTTATGCGTTATGCGTTATGCGTTATGCGTTATGCGTTATGCGTTATGCGTTATGCGTTATGCGTTATGCGTTATGCGTTATGCGTTATGCGTTATGCGTTGTGCGTTGTGCGTTATGCGTTCTGCGTTATGCGTTATGCGTTGTGCGTTATGCGTTATGCGTTATGCGTTATGCGTTATGCGTTATGCGTTATGCGTTGTGCGTTGTGCGTTATGCGTTATGTGTTATGCGTTATGCGTTATGCGTTATGTGTTATGCGTAATGCGTTATGCGTTATGCGTTATGCGTTATCCGTTATGCGTTATGCGTTATGCGTTATGCGTTATGTGTTATGCGTTGTGCGTTATGCGTTATGCGTTATGCGTTATGCGTTATGCGTTATGCGTTATGCGTTATGCGTTATGCGTTATGCGTTATGCGTTATGCGTTATGCGTTATGCGTTATGCGTTATGCGTTATGCGTTATGCGTTATGCGTTATGCGTTATGCGTTATGCGTTATGCGTTATGCGTTATGCGTTATGCGTTATGCGTTATGCGTTATGCGTTATGCGTTATGCGTTATGCGTTATGCGTTATGCGTTATGCGTTATGCGTTATGCGTTCTGCGTTATGCGTTATGCGTTGTGCGTTATGCGTTATGCGTTATTCGTTGTGCGTTGTGCGTTGTGCGTTATGCGTTATGCGTTATGCGTTATGCGTTATGCGTTATGCGTTATGCGTTATGCGTTATGCGTTATGTGTTATGGATTTTCGTTATGCGTTATGCGTTGTGCGTTATGCGTTATGAGTTATGCGTTATGCGTTATGCGTTATGCGTTATGTGTTATGGATTTGCGTTATGCGTTATGCGTTATGCGTTATGTGTTATGCGTTATGCGTTATGCGTTATGCGTTATGCGTTATGCGTTGTGCGTTATGCGTTATGCGTTATGCGTTGTGCGTTGTGCGTTGTGCGTTGTGCGTTATGCGTTATGCGTTATGCGTTGTGCGTTATGCGTTATGCGTTATGCGTTATGCGTTATGCGATATGCTTTATGCGTTATGCGTTATGCGTTGTGCGTTATGCGTTATGTGTTATGGATTTGCGTTATGCGTTATGCGTTGTGCCTTATGCGTTATGCGTTATGCGTTATGGGCTCTGCGTTGTGCGTTATGCGTTATGAGTTATGCGATATGCGTTATGGGTTATGGGTTATGCGTTATGCGTTATGGGCTCTGCGTTATGCGTTGTGCGTTATGCGTTATGCGTTATGCGTTATGCGTTATGCGTTATGCGTTATGCGTTATGCGTTATGCGTTATGCGTTGTGCGTTGTGCGTTGTGCGTTGTGCGTTGTGCGTTGTGCGTTATGCGTTATGCGTTATGCGTTATGCGTTATGCGTTGTGCGTTGTGCGTTGTGCGTTATGCGTTATGCGTTATGCGTTGTGCGTTATGCGTTATGCGTTATGCGTTATGCGTTATGCGTTATGCGTTGTGCGTTGTGCGTTGTGCGTTATGCGTTATGCGTTATGCGTTGTGCGTTATGCGTTATGCGTTATGCGTTATGCGTTATGCGTTATGCGTTATGCGTTATGCGTTATGCGTTATGCTTTGTAGGATCTGAGTTAGGCGTTATGCGTTATGCGATATGCGTTATGCGTTATGCTTTGTGCGTTGTGCGTTGTGCGTTGTGCGTTGTGCGTTATGCGTTATGCGTTATGCGTTATGCGTTATGCGTTATGCGTTATGCGTTATGCGTTATGCGTTATGCGTTATGCGTTACGCGTTGTGCGTTGTGCGTTGTGCGTTGTGCGTTGTGCGTTGTGCGTTATGCGTTATGCGTTATGCGTTATGCGTTATGCGTTATGCGTTATGCGTTATGCGTTATGCGTTATGCGTTATGCGTTATGCGTTATGCGTTATGCGTTATGCGTTATGCGTTATGCGTTATGCGTTATGCGTTATGCGTTATGCGTTATGCGTTATGCGTTGTGCGTTGTGCGTTATGCGTTGTGCGTTGTGCGTTATGCGTTCTGCGTTATGCGTTATGCGTTGTGCGTTATGCGTTATGCGTTATGCGTTATGCGTTATGCGTTATGCGTTATGCGTTATGCGTTATGCGTTCTGCGTTGTGCGTTATGCGTTATGCGTTGTGCGTTATGCGTTATGCGTTATGCGTTATGCGTTATGCGTTGTGCGTTGTGCGTTATGCGTTATGCGTTATGCGTTGTGCGTTATGCGTTATGCGTTGTGCGTTATGCGTTATGCGTTATGCGTTATGCGTTATGCGTTATGCGTTATGCGTTATGCGTTATGCGTTATGCGTTATGCGTTATGCGTTATGCGTTATGCGTTATGCGTTATGCGTTATGCGTTATGCGTTATGCGTTATGCGTTATGCGTTATGCGTTATGCGTTATGCGTTATGCGTTATGCGTTATGCGTTATGCGTTATGCGTTATGCGTTATGCGTTATGCGTTATGCGTTATGCGTTATGCGTTATGCGTTATGCGTTATGCGTTATGCGTTATGCGTTATGCGTTATGCGTTATGCGTTATGCGTTATGCGTTATGCGTTATGCGTTATGAGTTATGCGTTATGCGTTATGCGTTATGCGTTATGCGTTATGCGTTATGCGTTATGCGTTATGCGTTATGCGTTATGCGTTATGCGTTATGCGTTATGCGTTATCCGTTATGCGTTATGCGTTATGCGTTATGCGTTATGCGTTCTGCGTTATTCGTTAAGCGTTATGCGTTATGCGATATGCGTCATTCGTTATGCGTTATGCGTTATGCGTTATGCGTTATGCGTTATGCGTTATGCGTTATGCGTTATGCGTTATGCGTTATGCGTTATGCGTTATGCGTTATGCGTTATGCGTTATGCGTTATGCGTTATGCGTTATGCGTTATGCGTTACGCGTTATGCGTTACGCGTTATGCGTTATGCGTTATGCGTTAAGCGTTATGCGTTATGCGTTACGCGTTACGCGTTATGCGTTATGCGTTATGCGTTATGCGTTATGCGATATGCGTTATGCGTTATGCGTTATGCGTTATGCGTTATGCGTTATGCGTTACGCGTTATGCGTTACGCGTTATGCGTTATGCGTTATGCGTTATGCGTTATGCGTTATGCGTTATGCGTTATTCGTTATGCGTTATGCGTTATGCGTTATGCGTTATGCGTTATGCGATGTGCGTTATGCGTTATGCGTTATGCGTTATGCGTTATGCGTTATGCGTTATGCGTTATGCGTTATGCGTTAAGCATTATGACTTTTTCATTGAGCGTTATGCGTTATGACTTTTCCATTGAGCGTTATGCGTTATTCGTTATGGGTTATGCGTTATGCGTTATGGGTTATGCGTTATGCGTTATGCGTTATGCGTTATGCATTATGCGTTATGCGTTATCCGTTATGCGTTATGCGTTATGCGTTATGCGATATGCGTCATGCGTTAAGCGTTATGCGTTATGCATTATGCGTTATCCGTTATGCGTTATGCGTTATGCGTAATGCGTTATGAGTAATGTGTCATGCGTTATGCGTTATGCGTTATGCGTTATGCGTTATGCGTTATGCGTTATGCGTTATGCGTTATGCGTTATGCGTTATGCGTTATGCGTTATGCGTTATGCGTTATGCGTTATGCGTTATGCGTTACGCGTTACGCGTTACGCGTTATGCGTTATGCGTTATGCGTTATGCGTTATGCGTTATGCGTTATGCGTTATGCGTTATGCGTTATGCGTTATGCGTTATGCGTTATGCGTTATGCGTTATGCGTTATGCGTTATGCGTTATGCGTTATGCGTTACGCGTTATGCGTTACGCGTTATGCGTTATGCGTTATGCGTTATGCGTTATGCGTTATTCGTTATGCGTTATGCGTTATGCGTTATGCGTTATGCGTTATGCGATGTGCGTTATGCGTTATGCGTTATGCGTTATGCGTTATGCGTTATGCGTTATGCGTTATGCGTTATGCGTTATGCGTTATGCGTTATGCGTTATGCGTTATGCGTTATGCGTTATGCGTTATGCGTTAAGCATTATGACTTTTTCATTGAGCGTTATGCGTTATGACTTTTCCATTGAGCGTTATGCGTTATTCGTTATGGGTTATGCGTTATGCGTTATGGGTTATGCGTTATGCGTTATGCGTTATGCGTTATGCGTTATGCGTTATGCGTTATGCGTTATGCGTTATGCATTATGCGTTTTGCGTTATGCGTTATGCGTTATGCGTTATGCGTTATGCGTTATGCGTTATGCGTTATGCGTTATGCGTTATGCGTCATGCGTCATGCGTAATGCGTTATGCGTTATGCGTTATGCGTTATGCGTTATGCGTTATGCGTTATGCGTTATGCGTTATGCGTTATGCGTTATGCGTTATGCGTTATGCGTTATGCGTTATGCGTTATGCGTTATGCGTTATGCGTTATGCGTTATGCGTTATCCGTTATGCTTTATCCGTTATGCGTTACGCGTTATGCGTTATGCGTTATGCGTTATGCGTTATGCGTTATGCGTTATGCGTTATGCGTTATGCGTTATGCGTTCTGCGTTATGCGTTATGCGTTATGCGTTATGCGTTATGCGTTATGCGTTAAGCATTAATCATTATGACTTTTTCATTGAGCGTTATGCGTTATGACTTTTCCATTGAGCGTTACGCGTTATTCGTTATGGGTTATGCGTTATGCGTTATGGGTTATGCGTTATGCGTTATGCGTTATGCGTTATGCGTTATGCGTTATGCGTTATGCGTTATGCGTTATGCGTTATGCGTTATGCGTTATGCGTTATGCGTTATGCGTTATGCGTTATGCATTATGCGTTATGCGTTATCCGTTATGCGTTATGCGTTATGCGTTATGCGATATGCGTCATGCGTTAAGCGTTATGCGTTATGCATTATGCGTTATCCGTTATGCGTTATGCGTTATGCGTAATGCGTTATGAGTAATGTGTCATGCGTTATGCGTTATGCGTTATTCGTTAAGCGTTATGCTTTATGCGTTATGCGTTATTCGTTATGCGTTATGCGTTATGCGTTATGCGTTATGCGTTATGCGTTATGCGATATGCGTTATGCGTTATGCGTTATGCGTTATGCGTTATGCGTTACGCGTTATGCGTTACGCGTTATGCGTTATGCGTTATGCGTTATGCGTTATGCGTTATGCGTTATGCGTTATGCGTTATTCGTTATGCGTTATGCGTTATGCGTTATGCGTTATGCGTTATGCGATGTGCGTTATGCGTTATGCGTTATGCGTTATGCGTTATGCGTTATGCGTTATGCGTTATGCGTTATGCGTTATGCGTTATGCGTTATGCGTTATGCGTTATGCGTTATGCGTTATGCGTTACGCGTTATGCGTTACGCGTTATGCGTTATGCGTTATGCGTTATGCGTTATGCGTTATGCGTTATTCGTTATGCGTTATGCGTTATGCGTTATGCGTTATGCGTTATGCGATGTGCGTTATGCGTTATGCGTTATGCGTTATGCGTTATGCGTTATGCGTTACGCGTTATGCGTTATGCGTTATGCGTTAAGCGTTATGCGTTATGCGTTACGCGTTATGCGTTATGCGTTATGCGTTATGCGTTATGCGTTATGCGATATGCGTTATGCGTTATGCGTTATGCGTTATGCGTTATGCGTTATGCGTTACGCGTTATGCGTTACGCGTTATGCGTTATGCGTTATGCGTTATGCGTTATGCGTTATGCGTTATGCGTTATGCGTTATTCGTTATGCGTTATGCGTTATGCGTTATGCGTTATGCGTTATGCGATGTGCGTTATGCGTTATGCGTTATGCGTTATGCGTTATGCGTTATGCGTTATGCGTTATGCGTTATGCGTTAAGCATTATGACTTTTTCATTGAGCGTTATGCGTTATGACTTTTCCATTGAGCGTTATGCGTTATTCGTTATGGGTTATGCGTTATGCGTTATGGGTTATGCGTTATGCGTTATGCGTTATGCGTTATGCATTATGCGTTATGCGTTATCCGTTATGCGTTATGCGTTATGCGTTATGCGATATGCGTCATGCGTTAAGCGTTATGCGTTATGCATTATGCGTTATCCGTTATGCGTTATGCGTTATGCGTAATGCGTTATGAGTAATGTGTCATGCGTTATGCGTTATGCGTTATGCGCTATGCGTTATGCGTTATGCGTTATGCGTTATGCGTTATGCGTTATGCGTTATGCGTTATGCGTTATGCGTTATGCGTTATGCGTTATGCGTTATGCGTTACGCGTTACGCGTTACGCGTTATGCGTTATGCGTTATGCGTTATGCGTTATGCGTTATGCGTTATGCGTTATGCGTTATGCGTTATGCGTTATGCGTTATGCGTTATGCGTTATGCGTTATGCGTTATGCGTTATGCGTTACGCGTTATGCGTTACGCGTTATGCGTTATGCGTTATGCGTTATGCGTTATGCGTTATTCGTTATGCGTTATGCGTTATGCGTTATGCGTTATGCGTTATGCGATGTGCGTTATGCGTTATGCGTTATGCGTTATGCGTTATGCGTTATGCGTTATGCGTTATGCGTTATGCGTTATGCGTTATGCGTTATGCGTTATGCGTTATGCGTTATGCGTTATGCGTTATGCGTTATGCGTTAAGCATTATGACTTTTTCATTGAGCGTTATGCGTTATGACTTTTCCATTGAGCGTTATGCGTTATTCGTTATGGGTTATGCGTTATGCGTTATGGGTTATGCGTTATGCGTTATGCGTTATGCGTTATGCGTTATGCGTTATGCGTTATGCGTTATGCGTTATGCATTATGCGTTTTGCGTTATGCGTTATGCGTTATGCGTTATGCGTTATGCGTTATGCGTTATGCGTTATGCGTTATGCGTTATGCGTCATGCGTCATGCGTAATGCGTTATGCGTTATGCGTTATGCGTTATGCGTTATGCGTTATGCGTTATGCGTTATGCGTTATGCGTTATGCGTTATGCGTTATGCGTTATGCGTTATGCGTTATGCGTTATGCGTTATGCGTTATGCGTTATGCGTTATGCGTTATCCGTTATGCGTTATCCGTTATGCGTTACGCGTTATGCGTTATGCGTTATGCGTTATGCGTTATGCGTTATGCGTTATGCGTTATGCGTTATGCGTTATGCGTTCTGCGTTATGCGTTATGCGTTATGCGTTATGCGTTATGCGTTATGCGTTAAGCATTAATCATTATGACTTTTTCATTGAGCGTTATGCGTTATGACTTTTCCATTGAGCGTTACGCGTTATTCGTTATGGGTTATGCGTTATGCGTTATGGGTTATGCGTTATGCGTTATGCGTTATGCGTTATGCGTTATGCGTTATGCGTTATGCGTTATGCGTTATGCGTTATGCGTTATGCGTTATGCGTTATGCGTTATGCGTTATGCGTTATGCATTATGCGTTATGCGTTATCCGTTATGCGTTATGCGTTATGCGTTATGCGATATGCGTCATGCGTTAAGCGTTATGCGTTATGCATTATGCGTTATCCGTTATGCGTTATGCGTTATGCGTAATGCGTTATGAGTAATGTGTCATGCGTTATGCGTTATGCGTTATTCGTTAAGCGTTATGCTTTATGCGTTATGCGTTATTCGTTATGCGTTATGCGTTATGCGTTATGCGTTATGCGTTATGCGTTATGCGATATGCGTTATGCGTTATGCGTTATGCGTTATGCGTTATGCGTTACGCGTTATGCGTTACGCGTTATGCGTTATGCGTTATGCGTTATGCGTTATGCGTTATGCGTTATGCGTTATGCGTTATTCGTTATGCGTTATGCGTTATGCGTTATGCGTTATGCGTTATGCGATGTGCGTTATGCGTTATGCGTTATGCGTTATGCGTTATGCGTTATGCGTTATGCGTTATGCGTTATGCGTTATGCGTTATGCGTTATGCGTTATGCGTTATGCGTTATGCGTTACGCGTTATGCGTTACGCGTTATGCGTTATGCGTTATGCGTTATGCGTTATGCGTTATGCGTTATTCGTTATGCGTTATGCGTTATGCGTTATGCGTTATGCGTTATGCGATGTGCGTTATGCGTTATGCGTTATGCGTTATGCGTTATGCGTTATGCGTTATGCGTTATGCGTTATGCGTTATGCGTTATACGTTATGCGTTATGCGTTATGCGTTAAGCATTATGACTTTTTCATTGAGCGTTATGCGTTATGACTTTTCCATTGAGCGTTATGCGTTATTCGTTATGGGTTATGCGTTATGCGTTATGGGTTATGCGTTATGCGTTATGCGTTATGCGTTATGCGTTATGCGTTATGCGTTATGCGTTATGCGTTATGCGTTATGCATTATGCGTTTTGCGTTATGCGTTATGCGTTATGCGTTATGCGTTATGCGTTATGCGTTATGCGTTATGCGTTATGCGTTATGCGTTATGCGTCATGCGTCATGCGTAATGCGTTATGCGTTATGCGTTATGCGTTATGCGTTATGCGTTATGCGTTATGCGTTATGCGTTATGCGTTATGCGTTATGCGTTATGCGTTATGCGTTATGCGTTATGCGTTATGCGTTATGCGTTATGCGTTATGCGTTATGCGTTATCCGTTATGCGTTATCCGTTATGCGTTACGCGTTATGCGTTATGCGTTATGCGTTATGCGTTATGCGTTATGCGTTATGCGTTATGCGTTCTGCGTTATGCGTTATGCGTTATGCGTTATGCGTTATGCGTTATGCGTTATGCGTTAAGCATTAATCATTATGACTTTTTCATTGAGCGTTATGCGTTATGACTTTTCCATTGAGCGTTATGCGTTATTCGTTATGGGTTATGCGTTATGCGTTATGGGTTATGCGTTATGCGTTATGCGTTATGCGTTATGCGTTATGCGTTATGCGTTATGGGTTATCCGTTATGCGTTACGCGTTACGCGTTATGCGTTATGCGTTATGCGTTATGCGTTATGCGTTATGCGTCATGCGTCATGCGTTATGCGTTATGCGTTATGCGTTATGCGTTATGCGTTATGCGTTATGCGTTATGCGTTATGCGTTATGCGTTATGCGTTATGCGTTATGCGTTATGCGTTATGCGTTATTCGTTATGCGTTATGCGTTATGCGTTATGCGTTATGCGTTATGCGTTATGCGTTATGCGTTATGCGTTATGCGTTATGCGTTATGCGTTATGCGTTATGCGTTATGCGTTATGCGTTATGGGTTATGCGTTATGCGTCATGTGTTATGCGTTATGCGTTAAGCGTTATACGTTATGCGTTATGCGTTATGCGTTATGCGTTATGCGTTATGCGTTATGCGTTATGCGTTATGCGTTATGCGTTATGCGTTATGCGTTATGCGTTATGCGTTATGCGTTATGCGTTATGCGTTATGCGTTATGCGTTATGCGTTAAGCATTATGACTTTTTCATTGAGCGTTATGCGTTATGACTTTTCCATTGAGCGTTATGCGTTATTCGTTATGGGTTATGCGTTATGCGTTATGGGTTATGCGTTATGCGTTATGCGTTATGCGTTATGCGTTATGCGTTATGCGTTATGCGTTATGCGTTATGCGTTATGCATTATGCGTTTTGCGTTATGCGTTATGCGTTATGCGTTATGCGTTATGCGTTATGCGTTATGCGTTATGCGTTATGCGTTATGCGTCATGCGTCATGCGTAATGCGTTATGCGTTATGCGTTATGCGTTATGCGTTATGCGTTATGCGTTATGCGTTATGCGTTATGCGTTATGCGTTATGCGTTATGCGTTATGCGTTATGCGTTATGCGTTATGCGTTATGCGTTATGCGTTATGCGTTATGCGTTATGCGTTATGCGTTATGCGTTATCCGTTATGCGTTATCCGTTATGCGTTACGCGTTATGCGTTATGCGTTATGCGATATGCGTTATGCGTTATGCGTTATGCGTTATGCGTTATGCGTTCTGCGTTATGCGTTATGCGTTATGCGTTATGCGTTATGCGTTATGCGTTAAGCATTAATCATTATGACTTTTTCATTGAGCGTTATGCGTTATGACTTTTCCATTGAGCGTTATGCGTTATTCGTTATGGGTTATGCGTTATGCGTTATGGGATATGCGTTATGCGTTATGCGTTATGCGTTATGCGTTATGCGTTATGCGTTATGCGTTATGCGTTATGCGTTATGCGTTATGCGTTATGCGTTATGCGTTATGCGTTATGCATTATGCGTTATGCGTTATCCGTTATGCGTTATGCGTTATGCGTTATGCGATATGCGTCATGCGTTAAGCGTTATGCGTTATGCATTATGCGTTATCCGTTATGCGTTATGCGTTATGCGTAATGCGTTATGAGTAATGTGTCATGCGTTATGCGTTATGCGTTATTCGTTAAGCGTTATGCTTTATGCGTTATGCGTTATGCGTTATGCGTTATGCGTTATGCGTTATGCGTTATGCGTTATGCGTTATGCGTTATGCGTTATGCGTTATGCGTTATGCGTTATGCGTTATGCGTTATGCGTTATCCGTTATGCGTTATCCGTTATGCGTTACGCGTTATGCGTTATGCGTTATGCGATATGCGTTATGCGTTATGCGTTATGCGTTATGCGTTCTGCGTTATGCGTTATGCGTTATGCGTTATGCGTTATGCGTTATGCGTTAAGCATTAATCATTATGACTTTTTCATTGAGCGTTATGCGTTATGACTTTTCCATTGAGCGTTATGCGTTATTCGTTATGGGTTATGCGTTATGCGTTATGGGTTATGCGTTATGCGTTATGCGTTATGCGTTATGCGTTATGCGTTATGCGTTATGCGTTATGCGTTATGCGTTATGCGTTATGCGTTATGCGTTATGCGTTATGCGTTATGCATTATGCGTTATGCGTTATCCGTTATGCGTTATGCGTTATGCGTTATGCGATATGCGTCATGCGTTAAGCGTTATGCGTTATGCATTATGCGTTATCCGTTATGCGTTATGCGTTATGCGTAATGCGTTATGAGTAATGTGTCATGCGTTATGCGTTATGCGTTATGCGTTATGCGTTATGCTTTATGCGTTATGCGTTATTCGTTATGCGTTATGCGTTATGCGTTATGCGTTATGCGTTATGCGTTATGCGTTATGCGATATGCGTTATGCGTTATGCGTTATGCGTTATGCGTTATGCGTTACGCGTTATGCGTTACGCGTTATGCGTTATGCGTTATGCGTTATGCGTTATGCGTTATGCGTTATGCGTTATTCGTTATGCGTTATGCGTTATGCGTTATGCGTTATGCGTTATGCGATGTGCGTTATGCGTTATGCGTTATGCGTTATGCGTTATGCGTTATGCGTTATGCGTTATGCGTTATGCGTTATGCGTTATGCGTTATGCGTTATGCGTTATGCGTTATGCGTTATGCGTTATGCGTTACGCGTTATGCGTTACGCGTTATGCGTTATGCGTTATGCGTTATGCGTTATGCGTTATTCGTTATGCGTTATGCGTTATGCGTTATGCGTTATGCGTTATGCGATGTGCGTTATGCGTTATGCGTTATGCGTTATGCGTTATGCGTTATGCGTTATGCGTTATGCGTTATGCGTTATGCGTTATGCGTTATGCGTTATGCGTTATGCGTTATGCGTTATGCGTTATGCGTTATGCGTTATGCGTTATGCGTTATGCGTTATGCGTTATGCGTTACGCGTTATGCGTTACGCGTTATGCGTTATGCGTTATGCGTTAAGCGTTATGCGTTATGCGTTACGCGTTACGCGTTATGCGTTATGCGTTATGCGTTATGCGTTATGCGATATGCGTTATGCGTTATGCGTTATGCGTTATGCGTTATGCGTTATGCGTTACGCGTTATGCGTTACGCGTTATGCGTTATGCGTTATGCGTTATGCGTTATGCGTTATGCGTTATGCGTTATGCGTTATTCGTTATGCGTTATGCGTTATGCGTTATGCGTTATGCGTTATGCGATGTGCGTTATGCGTTATGCGTTATGCGTTATGCGT
This sequence comes from Lasioglossum baleicum, assembly GCF_051020765.1. Lineage (NCBI taxonomy): Eukaryota > Metazoa > Arthropoda > Insecta > Hymenoptera > Halictidae > Lasioglossum > Lasioglossum baleicum. Next base: position 100,050 of record NW_027469266.1, read on the forward strand.
TATGCGTTATGCGTTATGCGTTATGCGTTATGCGTTATGCGTTAAGCATTATGACTTTTTCATTGAGCGTTATGCGTTATGACTTTTCCATTGAGCGTTATGCGTTATGCGTTATGCGTTATGCGTTATGGGTTATGCGTTATTCGTTATGCGTTATGCGTTATGCGTTATGCGTTATGCGTTATGCGATGTGCGTTATGCGTTATGCGTTATGCGTTATGCGTTATGCGTTATCCGTTATGCGTTATGCGTTATGCGTTATGCGATATGCGTCATGCGTTAAGCGTTATGCGTTATGCATTATGCGTTATCCGTTATGCGTTATGCGTTATGCGTAATGCGTTATGAGTAATGTGTCATGCGTTATGCGTTATGCGTTATGCGTTATGCGTTATGCGTTATGCGTTATGCGTTATGCGTTATGCGTTATGCGTTATGCGTTATGCGTTATCCGTTATGCGTTATCCGTTATGCGTTACGCGTTATGCGTTATGCGTTATGCGTTATGCGTTATGCGTTATGCGTTATGCGTTATGCGTTATGCGTTCTGCGTTATGCGTTATGCGTTATGCGTTATGCGTTATGCGTTATGCGTTATGCGTTATGCGTTATGCGTTATGCGTTATGCATTATGCGTTATGCGTTATCCGTTATGCGTTATGCGTTATGCGTTATGCGATATGCGTCATGCGTTAAGCGTTATGCGTTATGCATTATGCGTTATCCGTTATGCGTTATGCGTTATGCGTAATGCGTTATGAGTAATGTGTCATGCGTTATGCGTTATGCGTTATTCGTTAAGCGTTATGCTTTATGCGTTATGCGTTATTCGTTATGCGTTATGCGTTATGCGTTATGCGTTATGCGTTATGCGTTATGCGTTATGCGTTATGCGTTACGCGTTATGCGTTACGCGTTATGCGTTATGCGTTATGCGTTATGCGTTATGCGTTATGCGTTATGCGTTATTCGTTATGCGTTATGCGTTATGCGTTATGCGTTATGCGTTATGCGATGTGCGTTATGCGTTATGCGTTATGCGTTATGCGTTATGCGTTATGCGTTATGCGTTATGCGTTATGCGTTATGCGTTATGCGTTATGCGTTATGCGTTATGCGTTATGCGTTATGCGTTATGCGTTACGCGTTATGCGTTACGCGTTATGCGTTATGCGTTATGCGTTATGCGTTATGCGTTATTCGTTATGCGTTATGCGTTATGCGTTATGCGTTATGCGTTATGCGATGTGCGTTATGCGTTATGCGTTATGCGTTATGCGTTATGCGTTATGCGTTATGCGTTATGCGTTATGCGTTATGCGTTATGCGTTATGCGTTATGCGTTATGCGTTATGCGTTAAGCATTATGACTTTTTCATTGAGCGTTATGCGTTATGACTTTTCCATTGAGCGTTATGCGTTATTCGTTATGGGTTATGCGTTATGCGTTATGGGTTATGCGTTATGCGTTATGCGTTATGCGTTATGCGTTATGCGTTATGCGTTATGCGTTATGCGTTATGCGTTATGCATTATGCGTTTTGCGTTATGCGTTATGCGTTATGCGTTATGCGTTATGCGTTATGCGTTATGCGTTATGCGTTATGCGTTATGCGTTATGCGTCATGCGTCATGCGTAATGCGTTATGCGTTATGCGTTATGCGTTATGCGTTATGCGTTATGCGTTATGCGTTATGCGTTATGCGTTATGCGTTATGCGTTATGCGTTATGCGTTATGCGTTACGCGTTATGCGTTACGCGTTATGCGTTATGCGTTATGCGTTATGCGTTATGCGTTATTCGTTATGCGTTATGCGTTATGCGTTATGCGTTATGCGTTATGCGATGTGCGTTATGCGTTATGCGTTATGCGTTATGCGTTATGCGTTATGCGTTATGCGTTATGCGTTATGCGTTATGCGTTATGCGTTATGCGTTATGCGTTATGCGTTATGCGTTATGCGTTATGCGTTAAGCATTATGACTTTTTCATTGAGCGTTATGCGTTATGACTTTTCCATTGAGCGTTATGCGTTATTCGTTATGGGTTATGCGTTATGCGTTATGGGTTATGCGTTATGCGTTATGCGTTATGCGTTATGCGTTATGCGTTATGCGTTATGCGTTATGCGTTATGCATTATGCGTTTTGCGTTATGCGTTATGCGTTATGCGTTATGCGTTATGCGTTATGCGTTATGCGTTATGCGTTATGCGTTATGCGTCATGCGTCATGCGTAATGCGTTATGCGTTATGCGTTATGCGTTATGCGTTATGCGTTATGCGTTATGCGTTATGCGTTATGCGTTATGCGTTATGCGTTATGCGTTATGCGTTATGCGTTATGCGTTATGCGTTATGCGTTATGCGTTATGCGTTATGCGTTATCCGTTATGCTTTATCCGTTATGCGTTACGCGTTATGCGTTATGCGTTATGCGTTATGCGTTATGCGTTATGCGTTATGCGTTATGCGTTATGCGTTATGCGTTCTGCGTTATGCGTTATGCGTTATGCGTTATGCGTTATGCGTTATGCGTTAAGCATTAATCATTATGACTTTTTCATTGAGCGTTATGCGTTATGACTTTTCCATTGAGCGTTACGCGTTATTCGTTATGGGTTATGCGTTATGCGTTATGGGTTATGCGTTATGCGTTATGCGTTATGCGTTATGCGTTATGCGTTATGCGTTATGCGTTATGCGTTATGCGTTATGCGTTATGCGTTATGCGTTATGCGTTATGCGTTATGCGTTATGCATTATGCGTTATGCGTTATCCGTTATGCGTTATGCGTTATGCGTTATGCGATATGCGTCATGCGTTAAGCGTTATGCGTTATGCATTATGCGTTATCCGTTATGCGTTATGCGTTATGCGTAATGCGTTATGAGTAATGTGTCATGCGTTATGCGTTATGCGTTATTCGTTAAGCGTTATGCTTTATGCGTTATGCGTTATTCGTTATGCGTTATGCGTTATGCGTTATGCGTTATGCGTTATGCGTTATGCGATATGCGTTATGCGTTATGCGTTATGCGTTATGCGTTATGCGTTACGCGTTATGCGTTACGCGTTATGCGTTATGCGTTATGCGTTATGCGTTATGCGTTATGCGTTATGCGTTATGCGTTATTCGTTATGCGTTATGCGTTATGCGTTATGCGTTATGCGTTATGCGATGTGCGTTATGCGTTATGCGTTATGCGTTATGCGTTATGCGTTATGCGTTATGCGTTATGCGTTATGCGTTATGCGTTATGCGTTATGCGTTATGCGTTATGCGTTATGCGTTATGCGTTACGCGTTATGCGTTACGCGTTATGCGTTATGCGTTATGCGTTATGCGTTATGCGTTATGCGTTATTCGTTATGCGTTATGCGTTATGCGTTATGCGTTATGCGTTATGCGATGTGCGTTATGCGTTATGCGTTATGCGTTATGCGTTATGCGTTATGCGTTACGCGTTATGCGTTATGCGTTATGCGTTAAGCGTTATGCGTTATGCGTTACGCGTTATGCGTTATGCGTTATGCGTTATGCGTTATGCGTTATGCGATATGCGTTATGCGTTATGCGTTATGCGTTATGCGTTATGCGTTATGCGTTACGCGTTATGCGTTACGCGTTATGCGTTATGCGTTATGCGTTATGCGTTATGCGTTATGCGTTATGCGTTATGCGTTATTCGTTATGCGTTATGCGTTATGCGTTATGCGTTATGCGTTATGCGATGTGCGTTATGCGTTATGCGTTATGCGTTATGCGTTATGCGTTATGCGTTATGCGTTATGCGTTATGCGTTAAGCATTATGACTTTTTCATTGAGCGTTATGCGTTATGACTTTTCCATTGAGCGTTATGCGTTATTCGTTATGGGTTATGCGTTATGCGTTATGGGTTATGCGTTATGCGTTATGCGTTATGCGTTATGCATTATGCGTTATGCGTTATCCGTTATGCGTTATGCGTTATGCGTTATGCGATATGCGTCATGCGTTAAGCGTTATGCGTTATGCATTATGCGTTATCCGTTATGCGTTATGCGTTATGCGTAATGCGTTATGAGTAATGTGTCATGCGTTATGCGTTATGCGTTATGCGCTATGCGTTATGCGTTATGCGTTATGCGTTATGCGTTATGCGTTATGCGTTATGCGTTATGCGTTATGCGTTATGCGTTATGCGTTATGCGTTATGCGTTACGCGTTACGCGTTACGCGTTATGCGTTATGCGTTATGCGTTATGCGTTATGCGTTATGCGTTATGCGTTATGCGTTATGCGTTATGCGTTATGCGTTATGCGTTATGCGTTATGCGTTATGCGTTATGCGTTATGCGTTACGCGTTATGCGTTACGCGTTATGCGTTATGCGTTATGCGTTATGCGTTATGCGTTATTCGTTATGCGTTATGCGTTATGCGTTATGCGTTATGCGTTATGCGATGTGCGTTATGCGTTATGCGTTATGCGTTATGCGTTATGCGTTATGCGTTATGCGTTATGCGTTATGCGTTATGCGTTATGCGTTATGCGTTATGCGTTATGCGTTATGCGTTATGCGTTATGCGTTATGCGTTAAGCATTATGACTTTTTCATTGAGCGTTATGCGTTATGACTTTTCCATTGAGCGTTATGCGTTATTCGTTATGGGTTATGCGTTATGCGTTATGGGTTATGCGTTATGCGTTATGCGTTATGCGTTATGCGTTATGCGTTATGCGTTATGCGTTATGCGTTATGCATTATGCGTTTTGCGTTATGCGTTATGCGTTATGCGTTATGCGTTATGCGTTATGCGTTATGCGTTATGCGTTATGCGTTATGCGTCATGCGTCATGCGTAATGCGTTATGCGTTATGCGTTATGCGTTATGCGTTATGCGTTATGCGTTATGCGTTATGCGTTATGCGTTATGCGTTATGCGTTATGCGTTATGCGTTATGCGTTATGCGTTATGCGTTATGCGTTATGCGTTATGCGTTATGCGTTATCCGTTATGCGTTATCCGTTATGCGTTACGCGTTATGCGTTATGCGTTATGCGTTATGCGTTATGCGTTATGCGTTATGCGTTATGCGTTATGCGTTATGCGTTCTGCGTTATGCGTTATGCGTTATGCGTTATGCGTTATGCGTTATGCGTTAAGCATTAATCATTATGACTTTTTCATTGAGCGTTATGCGTTATGACTTTTCCATTGAGCGTTACGCGTTATTCGTTATGGGTTATGCGTTATGCGTTATGGGTTATGCGTTATGCGTTATGCGTTATGCGTTATGCGTTATGCGTTATGCGTTATGCGTTATGCGTTATGCGTTATGCGTTATGCGTTATGCGTTATGCGTTATGCGTTATGCGTTATGCATTATGCGTTATGCGTTATCCGTTATGCGTTATGCGTTATGCGTTATGCGATATGCGTCATGCGTTAAGCGTTATGCGTTATGCATTATGCGTTATCCGTTATGCGTTATGCGTTATGCGTAATGCGTTATGAGTAATGTGTCATGCGTTATGCGTTATGCGTTATTCGTTAAGCGTTATGCTTTATGCGTTATGCGTTATTCGTTATGCGTTATGCGTTATGCGTTATGCGTTATGCGTTATGCGTTATGCGATATGCGTTATGCGTTATGCGTTATGCGTTATGCGTTATGCGTTACGCGTTATGCGTTACGCGTTATGCGTTATGCGTTATGCGTTATGCGTTATGCGTTATGCGTTATGCGTTATGCGTTATTCGTTATGCGTTATGCGTTATGCGTTATGCGTTATGCGTTATGCGATGTGCGTTATGCGTTATGCGTTATGCGTTATGCGTTATGCGTTATGCGTTATGCGTTATGCGTTATGCGTTATGCGTTATGCGTTATGCGTTATGCGTTATGCGTTACGCGTTATGCGTTACGCGTTATGCGTTATGCGTTATGCGTTATGCGTTATGCGTTATGCGTTATTCGTTATGCGTTATGCGTTATGCGTTATGCGTTATGCGTTATGCGATGTGCGTTATGCGTTATGCGTTATGCGTTATGCGTTATGCGTTATGCGTTATGCGTTATGCGTTATGCGTTATGCGTTATACGTTATGCGTTATGCGTTATGCGTTAAGCATTATGACTTTTTCATTGAGCGTTATGCGTTATGACTTTTCCATTGAGCGTTATGCGTTATTCGTTATGGGTTATGCGTTATGCGTTATGGGTTATGCGTTATGCGTTATGCGTTATGCGTTATGCGTTATGCGTTATGCGTTATGCGTTATGCGTTATGCGTTATGCATTATGCGTTTTGCGTTATGCGTTATGCGTTATGCGTTATGCGTTATGCGTTATGCGTTATGCGTTATGCGTTATGCGTTATGCGTTATGCGTCATGCGTCATGCGTAATGCGTTATGCGTTATGCGTTATGCGTTATGCGTTATGCGTTATGCGTTATGCGTTATGCGTTATGCGTTATGCGTTATGCGTTATGCGTTATGCGTTATGCGTTATGCGTTATGCGTTATGCGTTATGCGTTATGCGTTATGCGTTATCCGTTATGCGTTATCCGTTATGCGTTACGCGTTATGCGTTATGCGTTATGCGTTATGCGTTATGCGTTATGCGTTATGCGTTATGCGTTCTGCGTTATGCGTTATGCGTTATGCGTTATGCGTTATGCGTTATGCGTTATGCGTTAAGCATTAATCATTATGACTTTTTCATTGAGCGTTATGCGTTATGACTTTTCCATTGAGCGTTATGCGTTATTCGTTATGGGTTATGCGTTATGCGTTATGGGTTATGCGTTATGCGTTATGCGTTATGCGTTATGCGTTATGCGTTATGCGTTATGGGTTATCCGTTATGCGTTACGCGTTACGCGTTATGCGTTATGCGTTATGCGTTATGCGTTATGCGTTATGCGTCATGCGTCATGCGTTATGCGTTATGCGTTATGCGTTATGCGTTATGCGTTATGCGTTATGCGTTATGCGTTATGCGTTATGCGTTATGCGTTATGCGTTATGCGTTATGCGTTATGCGTTATTCGTTATGCGTTATGCGTTATGCGTTATGCGTTATGCGTTATGCGTTATGCGTTATGCGTTATGCGTTATGCGTTATGCGTTATGCGTTATGCGTTATGCGTTATGCGTTATGCGTTATGGGTTATGCGTTATGCGTCATGTGTTATGCGTTATGCGTTAAGCGTTATACGTTATGCGTTATGCGTTATGCGTTATGCGTTATGCGTTATGCGTTATGCGTTATGCGTTATGCGTTATGCGTTATGCGTTATGCGTTATGCGTTATGCGTTATGCGTTATGCGTTATGCGTTATGCGTTATGCGTTATGCGTTAAGCATTATGACTTTTTCATTGAGCGTTATGCGTTATGACTTTTCCATTGAGCGTTATGCGTTATTCGTTATGGGTTATGCGTTATGCGTTATGGGTTATGCGTTATGCGTTATGCGTTATGCGTTATGCGTTATGCGTTATGCGTTATGCGTTATGCGTTATGCGTTATGCATTATGCGTTTTGCGTTATGCGTTATGCGTTATGCGTTATGCGTTATGCGTTATGCGTTATGCGTTATGCGTTATGCGTTATGCGTCATGCGTCATGCGTAATGCGTTATGCGTTATGCGTTATGCGTTATGCGTTATGCGTTATGCGTTATGCGTTATGCGTTATGCGTTATGCGTTATGCGTTATGCGTTATGCGTTATGCGTTATGCGTTATGCGTTATGCGTTATGCGTTATGCGTTATGCGTTATGCGTTATGCGTTATGCGTTATCCGTTATGCGTTATCCGTTATGCGTTACGCGTTATGCGTTATGCGTTATGCGATATGCGTTATGCGTTATGCGTTATGCGTTATGCGTTATGCGTTCTGCGTTATGCGTTATGCGTTATGCGTTATGCGTTATGCGTTATGCGTTAAGCATTAATCATTATGACTTTTTCATTGAGCGTTATGCGTTATGACTTTTCCATTGAGCGTTATGCGTTATTCGTTATGGGTTATGCGTTATGCGTTATGGGATATGCGTTATGCGTTATGCGTTATGCGTTATGCGTTATGCGTTATGCGTTATGCGTTATGCGTTATGCGTTATGCGTTATGCGTTATGCGTTATGCGTTATGCGTTATGCATTATGCGTTATGCGTTATCCGTTATGCGTTATGCGTTATGCGTTATGCGATATGCGTCATGCGTTAAGCGTTATGCGTTATGCATTATGCGTTATCCGTTATGCGTTATGCGTTATGCGTAATGCGTTATGAGTAATGTGTCATGCGTTATGCGTTATGCGTTATTCGTTAAGCGTTATGCTTTATGCGTTATGCGTTATGCGTTATGCGTTATGCGTTATGCGTTATGCGTTATGCGTTATGCGTTATGCGTTATGCGTTATGCGTTATGCGTTATGCGTTATGCGTTATGCGTTATGCGTTATCCGTTATGCGTTATCCGTTATGCGTTACGCGTTATGCGTTATGCGTTATGCGATATGCGTTATGCGTTATGCGTTATGCGTTATGCGTTCTGCGTTATGCGTTATGCGTTATGCGTTATGCGTTATGCGTTATGCGTTAAGCATTAATCATTATGACTTTTTCATTGAGCGTTATGCGTTATGACTTTTCCATTGAGCGTTATGCGTTATTCGTTATGGGTTATGCGTTATGCGTTATGGGTTATGCGTTATGCGTTATGCGTTATGCGTTATGCGTTATGCGTTATGCGTTATGCGTTATGCGTTATGCGTTATGCGTTATGCGTTATGCGTTATGCGTTATGCGTTATGCATTATGCGTTATGCGTTATCCGTTATGCGTTATGCGTTATGCGTTATGCGATATGCGTCATGCGTTAAGCGTTATGCGTTATGCATTATGCGTTATCCGTTATGCGTTATGCGTTATGCGTAATGCGTTATGAGTAATGTGTCATGCGTTATGCGTTATGCGTTATGCGTTATGCGTTATGCTTTATGCGTTATGCGTTATTCGTTATGCGTTATGCGTTATGCGTTATGCGTTATGCGTTATGCGTTATGCGTTATGCGATATGCGTTATGCGTTATGCGTTATGCGTTATGCGTTATGCGTTACGCGTTATGCGTTACGCGTTATGCGTTATGCGTTATGCGTTATGCGTTATGCGTTATGCGTTATGCGTTATTCGTTATGCGTTATGCGTTATGCGTTATGCGTTATGCGTTATGCGATGTGCGTTATGCGTTATGCGTTATGCGTTATGCGTTATGCGTTATGCGTTATGCGTTATGCGTTATGCGTTATGCGTTATGCGTTATGCGTTATGCGTTATGCGTTATGCGTTATGCGTTATGCGTTACGCGTTATGCGTTACGCGTTATGCGTTATGCGTTATGCGTTATGCGTTATGCGTTATTCGTTATGCGTTATGCGTTATGCGTTATGCGTTATGCGTTATGCGATGTGCGTTATGCGTTATGCGTTATGCGTTATGCGTTATGCGTTATGCGTTATGCGTTATGCGTTATGCGTTATGCGTTATGCGTTATGCGTTATGCGTTATGCGTTATGCGTTATGCGTTATGCGTTATGCGTTATGCGTTATGCGTTATGCGTTATGCGTTATGCGTTACGCGTTATGCGTTACGCGTTATGCGTTATGCGTTATGCGTTAAGCGTTATGCGTTATGCGTTACGCGTTACGCGTTATGCGTTATGCGTTATGCGTTATGCGTTATGCGATATGCGTTATGCGTTATGCGTTATGCGTTATGCGTTATGCGTTATGCGTTACGCGTTATGCGTTACGCGTTATGCGTTATGCGTTATGCGTTATGCGTTATGCGTTATGCGTTATGCGTTATGCGTTATTCGTTATGCGTTATGCGTTATGCGTTATGCGTTATGCGTTATGCGATGTGCGTTATGCGTTATGCGTTATGCGTTATGCGTTATGCGTTATGCGTTATGCGTTATGCGTTATGCGTTATGCGTTAAGCATTATGACTTTTTCATTGAGCGTTATGCGTTATGACTTTTCCATTGAGCGTTATGCGTTATGCGTTATGCGTTATGCGTTATGGGTTATGCGTTATTCGTTATGCGTTATGCGTTATGCGTTATGCGTTATGCGTTATGCGATGTGCGTTATGCGTTATGCGTTATGCGTTATGCGTTATGCGTTATCCGTTATGCGTTATGCGTTATGCGTTATGCGATATGCGTCATGCGTTAAGCGTTATGCGTTATGCATTATGCGTTATCCGTTATGCGTTATGCGTTATGCGTAATGCGTTATGAGTAATGTGTCATGCGTTATGCGTTATGCGTTATGCGTTATGCGTTATGCGTTATGCGTTATGCGTTATGCGTTATGCGTTATGCGTTATGCGTTATGCGTTATCCGTTATGCGTTATCCGTTATGCGTTACGCGTTATGCGTTATGCGTTATGCGTTATGCGTTATGCGTTATGCGTTATGCGTTATGCGTTATGCGTTCTGCGTTATGCGTTATGCGTTATGCGTTATGCGTTATGCGTTATGCGTTATGCGTTATGCGTTATGCGTTATGCGTTATGCATTATGCGTTATGCGTTATCCGTTATGCGTTATGCGTTATGCGTTATGCGATATGCGTCATGCGTTAAGCGTTATGCGTTATGCATTATGCGTTATCCGTTATGCGTTATGCGTTATGCGTAATGCGTTATGAGTAATGTGTCATGCGTTATGCGTTATGCGTTATTCGTTAAGCGTTATGCTTTATGCGTTATGCGTTATTCGTTATGCGTTATGCGTTATGCGTTATGCGTTATGCGTTATGCGTTATGCGTTATGCGTTATGCGTTACGCGTTATGCGTTACGCGTTATGCGTTATGCGTTATGCGTTATGCGTTATGCGTTATGCGTTATGCGTTATTCGTTATGCGTTATGCGTTATGCGTTATGCGTTATGCGTTATGCGATGTGCGTTATGCGTTATGCGTTATGCGTTATGCGTTATGCGTTATGCGTTATGCGTTATGCGTTATGCGTTATGCGTTATGCGTTATGCGTTATGCGTTATGCGTTATGCGTTATGCGTTATGCGTTACGCGTTATGCGTTACGCGTTATGCGTTATGCGTTATGCGTTATGCGTTATGCGTTATTCGTTATGCGTTATGCGTTATGCGTTATGCGTTATGCGTTATGCGATGTGCGTTATGCGTTATGCGTTATGCGTTATGCGTTATGCGTTATGCGTTATGCGTTATGCGTTATGCGTTATGCGTTATGCGTTATGCGTTATGCGTTATGCGTTATGCGTTAAGCATTATGACTTTTTCATTGAGCGTTATGCGTTATGACTTTTCCATTGAGCGTTATGCGTTATTCGTTATGGGTTATGCGTTATGCGTTATGGGTTATGCGTTATGCGTTATGCGTTATGCGTTATGCGTTATGCGTTATGCGTTATGCGTTATGCGTTATGCGTTATGCATTATGCGTTTTGCGTTATGCGTTATGCGTTATGCGTTATGCGTTATGCGTTATGCGTTATGCGTTATGCGTTATGCGTTATGCGTTATGCGTCATGCGTCATGCGTAATGCGTTATGCGTTATGCGTTATGCGTTATGCGTTATGCGTTATGCGTTATGCGTTATGCGTTATGCGTTATGCGTTATGCGTTATGCGTTATGCGTTATGCGTTATGCGTTATGCGTTATGCGTTATGCGTTATGCGTTATGCGTTATCCGTTATGCGTTATCCGTTATGCGTTACGCGTTATGCGTTATGCGTTATGCGTTATGCGTTATGCGTTATGCGTTATGCGTTCTGCGTTATGCGTTATGCGTTATGCGTTATGCGTTATGCGTTATGCGTTAAGCATTAATCATTATGACTTTTTCATTGAGCGTTATGCGTTATGACTTTTCCATTGAGCGTTATGCGTTATTCGTTATGGGTTATGCGTTATGCGTTATGGGTTATGCGTTATGCGTTATGCGTTATGCGTTATGCGTTATGCGTTATGGGTTATCCGTTATGCGTTACGCGTTATGCGTTATGCGTTATGCGTTATGCGTTATGCGTTATGCGTTATGCGTCATGCGTCATGCGTTATGCGTTATGCGTTATGCGTTATGCGTTATGCGTTATGCGTTATGCGTTATGCGTTATGCGTTATGCGTTATGCGTTATGCGTTATGCGTTATGCGTTATTCGTTATGCGTTATGCGTTATGCGTTATGCGTTATGCGTTATGCGTTATGCGTTATGCGTTATGCGTTATGCGTTATGCGTTATGCGTTATGCGTTATGCGTTATGCGTTATGCGTTATGGGTTATGCGTTATGCGTCATGTGTTATGCGTTATGCGTTAAGCGTTATACGTTATGCGTTATGCGTTATGCGTTATGCGTTATGCGTTATGCGTTATGCGTTATGCGTTATGCGTTATGCGTTATGCGTTATGCGTTATGCGTTATGCGTTATGCGTTATGCGTTATGCGTTATGCGTTATGCGTTATGCGTTATGCGTTATGCGTTATGCGTTATGCGTTATGCGTTATGCGTTATGCGTTATGCGTTATGCGTTATGCGTTATGCGTTATGCGTTATGCGTTATGCGTTATGCGTTATGCGTTATGCGTTATGCGTTATGCGTTATGCGTTATGCGTTATGCGTTATGCGTTATGCGTTATCCGTTATGCGTTATGCGTTATGCGTTATGCGATATGCGTCATGCGTTAAGCGTTATGCGTTATGCATTATGCGTTATCCGTTATGCGTTATGCGTTATGCGTAATGCGTTATGAGTAATGTGTCATGCGTTATGCGTTATGCGTTATGCGTTATGCGTTATGCGTTATGCGTTATGCGTTATGCGTTATGCGTTATGCGTTATGCGTTATGCGTTATCCGTTATGCGTTATCCGTTATGCGTTACGCGTTATGCGTTATGCGTTATGCGTTATGCGTTATGCGTTATGCGTTATGCGTTATGCGTTATGCGTTCTGCGTTATGCGTTATGCGTTATGCGTTATGCGTTATGCGTTATGCGTTATGCGTTATGCGTTATGCGTTATGCGTTATGCATTATGCGTTATGCGTTATCCGTTATGCGTTATGCGTTATGCGTTATGCGATATGCGTCATGCGTTAAGCGTTATGCGTTATGCATTATGCGTTATCCGTTATGCGTTATGCGTTATGCGTAATGCGTTATGAGTAATGTGTCATGCGTTATGCGTTATGCGTTATTCGTTAAGCGTTATGCTTTATGCGTTATGCGTTATTCGTTATGCGTTATGCGTTATGCGTTATGCGTTATGCGTTATGCGTTATGCGTTATGCGTTATGCGTTACGCGTTATGCGTTACGCGTTATGCGTTATGCGTTATGCGTTATGCGTTATGCGTTATGCGTTATGCGTTATTCGTTATGCGTTATGCGTTATGCGTTATGCGTTATGCGTTATGCGATGTGCGTTATGCGTTATGCGTTATGCGTTATGCGTTATGCGTTATGCGTTATGCGTTATGCGTTATGCGTTATGCGTTATGCGTTATGCGTTATGCGTTATGCGTTATGCGTTATGCGTTATGCGTTACGCGTTATGCGTTACGCGTTATGCGTTATGCGTTATGCGTTATGCGTTATGCGTTATTCGTTATGCGTTATGCGTTATGCGTTATGCGTTATGCGTTATGCGATGTGCGTTATGCGTTATGCGTTATGCGTTATGCGTTATGCGTTATGCGTTATGCGTTATGCGTTATGCGTTATGCGTTATGCGTTATGCGTTATGCGTTATGCGTTATGCGTTAAGCATTATGACTTTTTCATTGAGCGTTATGCGTTATGACTTTTCCATTGAGCGTTATGCGTTATTCGTTATGGGTTATGCGTTATGCGTTATGGGTTATGCGTTATGCGTTATGCGTTATGCGTTATGCGTTATGCGTTATGCGTTATGCGTTATGCGTTATGCGTTATGCATTATGCGTTTTGCGTTATGCGTTATGCGTTATGCGTTATGCGTTATGCGTTATGCGTTATGCGTTATGCGTTATGCGTTATGCGTTATGCGTCATGCGTCATGCGTAATGCGTTATGCGTTATGCGTTATGCGTTATGCGTTATGCGTTATGCGTTATGCGTTATGCGTTATGCGTTATGCGTTATGCGTTATGCGTTATGCGTTATGCGTTATGCGTTATGCGTTATGCGTTATGCGTTATGCGTTATGCGTTATCCGTTATGCGTTATCCGTTATGCGTTACGCGTTATGCGTTATGCGTTATGCGTTATGCGTTATGCGTTATGCGTTATGCGTTCTGCGTTATGCGTTATGCGTTATGCGTTATGCGTTATGCGTTATGCGTTAAGCATTAATCATTATGACTTTTTCATTGAGCGTTATGCGTTATGACTTTTCCATTGAGCGTTATGCGTTATTCGTTATGGGTTATGCGTTATGCGTTATGGGTTATGCGTTATGCGTTATGCGTTATGCGTTATGCGTTATGCGTTATGGGTTATCCGTTATGCGTTACGCGTTATGCGTTATGCGTTATGCGTTATGCGTTATGCGTTATGCGTTATGCGTCATGCGTCATGCGTTATGCGTTATGCGTTATGCGTTATGCGTTATGCGTTATGCGTTATGCGTTATGCGTTATGCGTTATGCGTTATGCGTTATGCGTTATGCGTTATTCGTTATGCGTTATGCGTTATGCGTTATGCGTTATGCGTTATGCGTTATGCGTTATGCGTTATGCGTTATGCGTTATGCGTTATGCGTTATGCGTTATGCGTTATGCGTTATGCGTTATGCGTTATGGGTTATGCGTTATGCGTCATGTGTTATGCGTTATGCGTTAAGCGTTATACGTTATGCGTTATGCGTTATGCGTTATGCGTTATGCGTTATGCGTTATGCGTTATGCGTTATGCGTTATGCGTTATGCGTTATGCGTTATGCGTTATGCGTTATGCGTTATGCGTTATGCGTTATGCGTTATGCGTTATGCGTTATGCGTTATGCGTTATGCGTTATGCGTTATGCGTTATGCGTTATGCGTTATGCGTTATGCGTTATGCGTTATGCGTTATGCGTTATGCGTTATGCGTTATGCGTTATGCGTTATGCGTTATGCGTTATGCGTTATGCGTTATGCGTTATGCGTTATGCGTTATGCGTTATGCGTTATGCGTTATGCGTTATGCGTTATGCGTTATGCGTTATGCGTTATGCGTTATGCGTTATGCGTTATGCGTTATGCGTTATGCGTTATGCGTTATGCGTTATGCGTTATGCGTTATGCGTTATGCGTTATGCGTTATGCGTTATGCGTTATGCGTTATGCGTTATGCGTTATGCGTTATGCGTTATGCGTTATGCGTTATCCGTTATGCGTTATGCGTTATGCGTTATGCGTTCTGCGTTATTCGTTAAGCGTTATGCGTTATGCGATATGCGTCATTCGTTATGCGTTATGCGTTATGCGTTATGCGTTATGCGTTATGCGTTATGCGTTATGCGTTATGCGTTATGCGTTATGCGTTATGCGTTATGCGTTATGCGTTATGCGTTATGCGTTATGCGTTATGCGTTATGCGTTACGCGTTATGCGTTACGCGTTATGCGTTATGCGTTATGCGTTAAGCGTTATGCGTTATGCGTTACGCGTTACGCGTTATGCGTTATGCGTTATGCGTTATGCGTTATGCGATATGCGTTATGCGTTATGCGTTATGCGTTATGCGTTATGCGTTATGCGTTACGCGTTATGCGTTACGCGTTATGCGTTATGCGTTATGCGTTATGCGTTATGCGTTATGCGTTATGCGTTATTCGTTATGCGTTATGCGTTATGCGTTATGCGTTATGCGTTATGCGATGTGCGTTATGCGTTATGCGTTATGCGTTATGCGTTATGCGTTATGCGTTATGCGTTATGCGTTATGCGTTATGCGTTAAGCATTATGACTTTTTCATTGAGCGTTATGCGTTATGACTTTTCCATTGAGCGTTATGCGTTATTCGTTATGGGTTATGCGTTATGCGTTATGGGTTATGCGTTATGCGTTATGCGTTATGCGTTATGCATTATGCGTTATGCGTTATCCGTTATGCGTTATGCGTTATGCGTTATGCGATATGCGTCATGCGTTAAGCGTTATGCGTTATGCATTATGCGTTATCCGTTATGCGTTATGCGTTATGCGTAATGCGTTATGAGTAATGTGTCATGCGTTATGCGTTATGCGTTATGCGTTATGCGTTATGCGTTATGCGTTATGCGTTATGCGTTATGCGTTATGCGTTATGCGTTATGCGTTATGCGTTATGCGTTATGCGTTATGCGTTATGCGTTATGCGTTATACGTTATGCGTTACGCGTTACGCGTTACGCGTTATGCGTTATGCGTTATGCGTTATGCGTTATGCGTTATGCGTTATGCGTTATGCGTTATGCGTTATGCGTTATGCGTTATGCGTTATGCGTTATGCGTTATGCGTTATGCGTTATGCGTTATGCGTTATGCGTTATGCGTTACGCGTTACGCGTTACGCGTTATGCGTTATGCGTTATGCGTTATGCGTTATGCGTTATTCGTTATGCGTTATGCGTTATGCGTTATGCGTTATGCGTTATGCGATGTGCGTTATGCGTTATGCGTTATGCGTTATGCGTTATGCGTTATGCGTTATGCGTTATGCGTTATGCGTTATGCGTTATGCGTTATGCGTTATGCGTTATGCGTTAAGCATTATGACTTTTTCATTGAGCGTTATGCGTTATGACTTTTCCATTGAGCGTTATGCGTTATTCGTTATGGGTTATGCGTTATGCGTTATGGGTTATGCGTTATGCGTTATGCGTTATGCGTTATGCGTTATGCGTTATGCGTTATGCGTTATGCATTATGCGTTTTGCGTTATGCGTTATGCGTTATGCGTTATGCGTTATGCGTTATGCGTTATGCGTTATGCGTTATGCGTTATGCGTTATGCGTCATGCGTCATGCGTAATGCGTTATGCGTTATGCGTTATGCGTTATGCGTTATGCGTTATGCGTTATGCGTTATGCGTTATGCGTTATGCGTTATGCGTTATGCGTTATGCGTTATGCGTTATGCGTTATGCGTTATGCGTTATGCGTTATGCGTTATGCGTTATGCGTTATGCGTTATGCGTTATGCGTTATCCGTTATGCGTTATCCGTTATGCGTTACGCGTTATGCGTTATGCGTTATGCGTTATGCGTTATGCGTTATGCGTTATGCGTTATGCGTTCTGCGTTATGCGTTATGCGTTATGCGTTATGCGTTATGCGTTATGCGTTAAGCATTAATCATTATGACTTTTTCATTGAGCGTTATGCGTTATGACTTTTCCATTGAGCGTTATGCGTTATTCGTTATGGGTTATGCGTTATGCGTTATGGGTTATGCGTTATGCGTTATGCGTTATGCGTTATGCGTTATGCGTTATGCGTTATGCGTTATGCGTTATGCGTTATGCGTTATGCGTTATGCGTTATGCGTTATGCATTATGCGTTATGCGTTATCCGTTATGCGTTATGCGTTATGCGTTATGCGATATGCGTCATGCGTTAAGCGTTATGCGTTATGCATTATGCGTTATCCGTTATGCGTTATGCGTTATGCGTAATGCGTTATGAGTAATGTGTCATGCGTTATGCGTTATGCGTTATTCGTTAAGCGTTATGCTTTATGCGTTATGCGTTATTCGTTATGCGTTATGCGTTATGCGTTATGCGTTATGCGTTATGCGTTATGCGTTATGCGTTATGCGATATGCGTTATGCGTTATGCGTTATGCGTTATGCGTTATGCGTTATGCGTTATGCGTTATGCGTTATGCGTTATGCGTTATGCGTTATGCGATATGCGTTACGCGTTATGCGTTATGCGTTATGCGTTATGCGTTATGCGTTATGCGTTATGCGTTATTCGTTATGCGTTATGCGTTATGCGTTATGCGTTATGCGTTATGCGATGTGCGTTATGCGTTATGCGTTATGCGTTATGCGTTATGCGTTATGCGTTATGCGTTATGCGTTATGCGTTATGCGTTATGCGTTATGCGTTATGCGTTATGCGTTATGCGTTATGCGTTATGCGTTATGCGTTATGCGTTATGCGTTATGCGTTATGCGTTATGCGTTATGCGTTATGCGTTATGCGTTATGCGTTATGCGTTATGCGTTATGCGTTAAGCATTATGACTTTTTCATTGAGCGTTATGCGTTATGACTTTTCCATTGAGCGTTATGCGTTATTCGTTATGGGTTATGCGTTATGCGTTATGGGTTATGCGTTATGCGTTATGCGTTATGCGTTATGCGTTATGCGTTATGCATTATGCGTTATGCGTTATCCGTTATGCGTTATGCGTTATGCGTTATGCGTTATGCGATATGCGTCATGCGTTAAGCGTTATGCGTTATGCATTATGCGTTACGCGTTACGCGTTATGCGTTATGCGTTATGCGTTATGCGTTATGCGTTATGCGTTATGCGTTATGTGTTATGCGTTATGCGTTAAGCATTATACGTTATGCGTTATGCGTTATGTGTTATGCGTTATGCGTTATGTGTTATGCGTTGTGCTTTACGGGTTATGCGATATGCGTTATGCGTTATGACTTTTTCATTGAACGTTATGCGTTATGCGATATGCGTTATGCGTTATGCGTTATGCGTTATGCGTTATGCGTTATGCGTTATGCGTTATGCGTTATGCGTTATGCGTTATGCGTTATGCGTTATGCGTTATGCGTTATGCGTTATGCGTTATGCGTTATGCGTTATGCGTTATGCGTTATGCGTTATGCGTTATGCGTTATGCGTTATGCGTTATCCGTTATGCGTTACGCGTTACGCGTTATGCGTTATGCGTTATGCGTTATGCGTTATGCGTTATGCGTTATGCGTTATGCGTTATGCGTTATGCGTTATGCGTTATGCGTTATGCGTTATGCGTTATGCGTTATGCGTTACGCGTTACGCGTTACGCGTTATGCGTTATGCGTTATGCGTTATGCGTTATGCGTTATGCGTTATGCGTTATGTGTTATGCGTTATGCGTTAAGCGTTATACGTTATGCGTTATGCGTTATGTGTTATGCGTTATGCGTTAAGCGTTATACGTTATGCGTTATGCGTTATGTGTTATGCGTTATGCGTTATGTGTTATGCGTTGTGCTTTACGGGTTATGCGATATGCGTTATGCGTTATGACTTTTTCATTGAACGTTATGCGTTATGCGATATGCGTTATGCGTTATGCGTTATGCGTTATGCGTTATGCGTTATGCGTTATGCGTTATGCGTTATGCGTTATGCGTTATGCGTTATGCGTTATGCGTTATGCGTTATGCGTTATGCGTTATGCGTTATGCGTTATGCGTTATGCGTTATGCGTTATGCGTTATGCGTTATGCGTTATGCGTTATGCGTTATGCGTTATGCGTTATGCGTTATGCGTTATCCGTTATGCGTTACGCGTTATGCGTTATGCGTTAT
This sequence comes from Lasioglossum baleicum, assembly GCF_051020765.1. Taxonomy (NCBI): domain Eukaryota; kingdom Metazoa; phylum Arthropoda; class Insecta; order Hymenoptera; family Halictidae; genus Lasioglossum; species Lasioglossum baleicum. The sequence goes on from NW_027469266.1 coordinate 119,611, forward strand.
GCGTTATGCGTTATGCGTTATGCGTTATGCGTTATGCGTTATGCGTTATGCGTTACGCGTTACGCGTTATGCGTTATGCGTTATGCGTTATGCGTTATGCGTTATGCGTTATGCGTTATCCGTTATGCGTTATGCGTTATGCGTTATGCGTTATGCGATATGCGTCATGCGTTAAGCGTTATGCGTTATGCATTATGCGTTATCCGTTATTCGTTATGGGTTATGCGTTATGCGTTATGGGTTATGCGTTATGCGTTATGCGTTATGCGTTATGCGTTATGCGTTATGCGTTATGCGTTATGCGTTATGCGTTATGCGTTATGCGTTATGCGTTATGCGTTATGCGTTATGCGTTACGCGTTACGCGTTACGCGTTATGCGTTATGAGTTATGCGTTATGCGTTATGCGTTATGCGTTATGCGTTATGTGTTATGCGTTATGCGTTAAGCGTTATACGTTATGCGTTATGCGTTATGTGTTATGCGTTATGCGTTAAGCGTTATACGTTATGCGTTATGCGTTATGTGTTATGCGTTATGCGTTATGTGTTATGCGTTGTGCTTTACGGGTTATGCGATATGCGTTATGCGTTATGACTTTTTCATTGAACGTTATGCGTTATGCGATATGCGTTATGCGTTATGCGTTATGCGTTATGCGTTATGCGTTATGCGTTATGCGTTATGCGTTATGCGTTATGCGTTATGCGTTATGCGTTATGCGTTATGCGTTATGCGTTATGCGTTATGCGTTATGCGTTATGCGTTATGCGTTATGCGTTATGCGTTATGCGTTATGCGTTATCCGTTATGCGTTATGCGTTATGCGTTATACCTTATGCGATATGCGTCATGCGTTAAGCGTTATGCGTTATGCATTATGCGTTATCCGTTATTCGTTATGGGTTATGCGTTATGCGTTATGGGTTATGCGTTATGCGTTATGCGTTATGCGTTATGCGTTATGCGTTATGCGTTATGCGTTATGCGTTATGCGTTATGCGTTATGCGTTATGCGTTATGCGTTATGCGTTATGCGTTATGCGTTATGCGTTATGCGTTATGCGTTACGCGTTACGCGTTACGCGTTATGCGTTATGCGTTATGCGTTATGCGTTATGCGTTATGTGTTATGCGTTATGCGTTAAGCGTTATACGTTATGCGTTATGCGTTATGTGTTATGCGTTATGCGTTAAGCGTTATACGTTATGCGTTATGCGTTATGTGTTATGCGTTATGCGTTATGTGTTATGCGTTGTGCTTTACGGGTTATGCGATATGCGTTATGCGTTATGACTTTTTCATTGAACGTTATGCGTTATGCGATATGCGTTATGCGTTATGCGTTATGCGTTATGCGTTATGCGTTATGCGTTATGCGTTATGCGTTATGCGTTATGCGTTATGCGTTATGCGTTATGCGTTATGCGTTATGCGTTATGCGTTATGCGTTATGCGTTATGCGTTATGCGTTATGCGTTATGCGTTATGCGTTATGCGTTATGCGTTATGCGTTATGCGTTATGCGTTATGCGTTATGCGTTATGCGTTATGCGTTATGCGTTATGCGTTATGCGTTATGCGTTATGCGTTATGCGTTATGCGTTATGCGTTATGCGTTATGCGTTATGCGTTATGCGTTATGCGTTATGCGTTATGCGTTATCCGTTACGCGTTACGCGTTATGCGTTATGCGTTATGCGTTATGCGTTATGCGTTATGCGTTATGCGTTATGCGTTATGCGTTATGCGTTATGCGTTATGCGTTATGCGTTATGCGTTATGCGTTATGCGTTATGCGTTATGCGTTATGCGTTATGCGTTATGCGTTATGCGTTATGCGTTATGCGTTATGCGTTATGCGTTATGCGTTATGCGTTATGCGTTATGCGTTATGCGTTATGCGTTATGCGTTATGCGTTATGCGTTATGCGTTATGCGTTATGCGTTACGCGTTACGCGTTATGCGTTATGCGTTATGCGTTATGCGTTATTCGTTATGCGTTATGCGTTTAGCATTATGACTTTTTCATTGAGCGTTATGCGTTATGACTTTTCCATTGAGCGTTATGCGTTATTCGTTATGGGTTATGCGTTATGCGTTATGGGTTATGCGTTATGCGTTATGCGTTATGCGGTATGCGTTATGCGTTATGAGTTATGCGTTATGCGTTATGCATTATGCGTTATGCGTTATCCGTTATGCGTTATGCGTTATGCGTTATGCAATATGCGTCATGCGTTAAGCGTTATGCGTTATGCATTATGCGTTATCCGTTATGCGTTATGCGTTATGCGTAATGCGTTATGAGTAATGTGTCATGCGTTATGCGTTATGCGTTATTCGTTAAGCGTTATGCTTTATGCGTTATGCGTTATGCGTTATGCGTTATGCGTTATGCGTTATGCGTTATGCGTTATGCGTTATGCGTCATGCGTCATGCGTAATGCGTTATGCGTTATGCGTTATGCGTTATGCGTTATGCGTTATGCGTTATGCGTTATGCGTTATGCGTTATGCGTTATCCGTTATGCGTTACGCGTTATGCGTTATGCGTTATGCGTTATGCGTTATGCGTTATGCGTTATGCGTTATGCGTTATGCGTTATGCGTTATGCGTTATGCGTTATGCGTTATGCGTTATGCGTTATGCGTTATGCGTTATGCGTTATGCGTTATGCGTTATGCGTTATGCGTTATGACTTTTTCATTGAGCGTTATGCGTTATGCGTAATGCGTTATGCATTATGCGTTATGCGTTATGCGTAATGCTTTATGAGTAATGTGTCATGCGTTATGCGTTATGGACTATGCTTTATGCGTTATGCGTTATGGGTTATCCGTTATGCGTCATGCGTTATCCGTTAAGCGTTATGCGTTATGCGTTATCCGTTATGGGTTATCCGTTATGCGTTACGCGTTATGCGTTATGCGTTATGCGTTATGCGTTATGCGTTATGCGTCATGCGTCATGCGTTATGCGTTATGCGTTATGCGTTATGCGTTATGCGTTATGCGTTATGCGTTATGCGTTATGCGTTATGCGTTATGCGTTATGCGTTATGCGTTATGCGTTATGCGTTATGCGTTATTCGTTATGCGTTATGCGTTATGCGTTATGCGTTATGCGTTATGCGTTATGCGTTATGCGTTATGCGTTATGCGTTATGCGTTATGCGTTATGCGTTATGCGTTATGGGTTATGCGTTATGCGTTATGCGTTATGCGTTATGCGTTATGCGTTATGCGTTATGCGTTATGGGTTATGCGTTATGCGTTATGCGTTATGCGTCATGCGTTATGCGTTATGCGTTATGCGTTATGCGTTATCCGTTACGCGTTACGCGTTATGCGTTATGCGTTATGCGTTATGCGTTATGCGTTATGCGTTATGCGTTATGCGTTATGCGTTATGCGTTATGCGTTATGCGTTATGCGTTATGCGTTATGCGTTATGCGTTATGCGTTATGCGTTATGCGTTATGCGTTATGCGTTATGCGTTATGCGTTATGCGTTATGCGTTATGCGTTATGCGTTATGCGTTATGCGTTATGCGTTATGCGTTATGCGTTATGCGTTATGCGTTATGCGTTATGCGTTATGCGTTATGCGTTATGCGTTACGCGTTACGCGTTATGCGTTATGCGTTATGCGTTATGCGTTATTCGTTATGCGTTATGCGTTTAGCATTATGACTTTTTCATTGAGCGTTATGCGTTATGACTTTTCCATTGAGCGTTATGCGTTATTCGTTATGGGTTATGCGTTATGCGTTATGGGTTATGCGTTATGCGTTATGCGTTATGCGGTATGCGTTATGCGTTATGAGTTATGCGTTATGCGTTATGCATTATGCGTTATGCGTTATCCGTTATGCGTTATGCGTTATGCGTTATGCAATATGCGTCATGCGTTAAGCGTTATGCGTTATGCATTATGCGTTATCCGTTATGCGTTATGCGTTATGCGTAATGCGTTATGAGTAATGTGTCATGCGTTATGCGTTATGCGTTATTCGTTAAGCGTTATGCTTTATGCGTTATGCGTTATGCGTTATGCGTTATGCGTTATGCGTTATGCGTTATGCGTTATGCGTTATGCGTCATGCGTCATGCGTAATGCGTTATGCGTTATGCGTTATGCGTTATGCGTTATGCGTTATGCGTTATGCGTTATGCGTTATGCGTTATGCGTTATCCGTTATGCGTTACGCGTTATGCGTTATGCGTTATGCGTTATGCGTTATGCGTTATGCGTTATGCGTTATGCGTTATGCGTTATGCGTTATGCGTTATGCGTTATGCGTTATGCGTTATGCGTTATGCGTTATGCGTTATGCGTTATGCGTTATGCGTTATGCGTTATGCGTTATGACTTTTTCATTGAGCGTTATGCGTTATGCGTTATGCGTTATGCGTTATGCGTTATGCGTTATGCGTTATGCGTTATGCGTTATGCGTTATGCGTTATGCGTTATGCGTTATGCGTTATGCGTTATGCGTTACGCGTTACGCGTTACGCGTTATGCGTTATGCGTTATGCGTTATGCGTTATGCGTTATGTGTTATGCGTTATGCGTTAAGCGTTATACGTTATGCGTTATGCGTTATGTGTTATGCGTTATGCGTTAAGCGTTATACGTTATGCGTTATGCGTTATGTGTTATGCGTTATGCGTTATGTGTTATGCGTTGTGCTTTACGGGTTATGCGATATGCGTTATGCGTTATGACTTTTTCATTGAACGTTATGCGTTATGCGATATGCGTTATGCGTTATGCGTTATGCGTTATGCGTTATGCGTTATGCGTTATGCGTTATGCGTTATGCGTTATGCGTTATGCGTTATGCGTTATGCGTTATGCGTTATGCGTTATGCGTTATGCGTTATGCGTTATGCGTTATGCGTTATGCGTTATGCGTTATGCGTTATGCGTTATGCGTTATGCGTTATGCGTTATGCGTTATGACTTTTTCATTGAACGTTATGCGTTATGCGATATGCGTTATGCGTTATGCGTTATGCGTTATGCGTTATGCGTTATGCGTTATGCGTTATGCGTTATGCGTTATGCGTTATGCGTTATGCGTTATGCGTTATGCGTTATGCGTTATGGGTTATGCGTTATGCGTTATGCGTTATGCGTTATGCGTTATGCGTTATGCGTTATGCGTTATGGGTTATGCGTTATGCGTTATGCGTTATGCGTCATGCGTTATGCGTTATGCGTTATGCGTTATGCGTTATGCGTTATGGGTTATGCGTTATGCGTTATGCGTTAAGCATTAAGCATTATGACTTTTTCATTGAGCGTTATGCGTTATGACTTTTCCATTGAGCGTTATGCGTTATTCGTTATGGGTTATGCGTTATGCGTTATGCGTTATGCGTTATGCGTTATGCGTTATGCGTTATGCGTTATGCGTTATGCGTTATGCGTTATGCGTTATGCGTTATGCGTTATGCATTATGCATTATGCGTTATGCGTTATCCGTTATGCGTTATGCGTTATGCGTTATGCGATATGCGTCATGCGTTAAGCGTTATGCGTTATGCATTATGCGTTATCCGTTATGCGTTATGCGTTATGCGTAATGCGTTATGAGTAATGTGTCATGCGTTATGCGTTATGCGTTATTCGTTAAGCGTTATGCTTTATGCGTTATGCGTTATTCGTTATGCGTTATGCGTTATGCGTTATGCGTTATGCGTTATGCGTTATGCGTTATGCGTTATGCGTTACGCGTTATGCGTTACGCGTTATGCGTTATGCGTTATGCGTTATGCGTTATGCGTTATTCGTTATGCGTTATGCGTTATGCGTTATGCGTTATGCGTTATGCGTTATGCGTTATGCGTTATGCGATGTGCGTTATGCGTTATGCGTTATGCGTTATGCGTTATGCGTTATGCGTTATGCGTTATGCGTTATGCGTTATGCGTTATGCGTTATGCGTTATGCGTTATGCGTTATGCGTTATGCGTTATGCGTTATGCGTTATGCGTTATGCGTTATGCGTTATGCGTTATGCGTTATGCGTTATGCGTTATGCGTTATGCGTTATGCGTTATGCGTTATGCGTTATGCGTTATGCGTTATGCGTTATGCGTTATGCGTTATGCGTTATGCGTTATGCGTTATGCGTTATGCGTTAAGCATTATGACTTTTTCATTGAGCGTTATGCGTTATGACTTTTCCATTGAGCGTTATGAGTAATGTGTCATGCGTTATGCGTTATGCGTTATGCGTTATGCGTTATGCGTTATGCGTTATGCGTTATGCGTTATGCGTTATGCGTTATGCGTTATGCGTTATGCGTTATGCGTTATGCGTTATGCGTTATGCGTTATGCGTTACGCGTTACGCGTTATGCGTTATGCGTTATGCGTTATGCGTTATGCGTTATGCGTTATGCGTTATGCGTTACGCGTTACGCGTTATGCGTTATGCGTTATGCGTTATGCGTTATGCGTTATGACTTTTTCATTGAGCGTTATGCGTTATGCGTAATGCGTTATGCATTATGCGTTATGCGTTATGCGTTATGCGTAATGCGTTATGAGTAATGTGCCATGCGTTATGCGTTATGTACTATGCTTTATGCGTTATGCGTTATGGGTTATCCGTTATGCGTCATGCGTTATGCGTTATGCGTTATGCGTTATGCGTTATGCGTTATGCGTTATGCGTCATGCGTTATGCGTTATGCGTTATGCGTTATGCGTTATGCGTTATTCGTTATGCGTTATGCGTTATGCGTTATGCGTTATGCGTTATGCGTTATGCGTTATGCGTTATGCGTTATGCGTTATGCGTTATGCGTTATGGGTTATGCGTTATGCGTTATGCGTTATGCGTTATGCGTTATGCGTTATGCGTTATGCGTTATGCGTTATGCGTTATGCGTTATGCGTTATGCGTTATGCGTTATGCGTTATGCGTTATGCGTTATACGTTATGCATTATGCGTTATGCGTTATCCGTTATGCGTTATGCGTTATGCGTTATGCGATATGCGTCATGCGTTAAGCGTTATGCGTTATGCGTTATGCGTTATGCGTTATGCGTTATGCGTTATGCGTTATGCGTTATGCGTTATGCGTTATGCGTTATGCGTTATGCGTTATGCGTTATGCGTTATGCGTTATGCGTTATGCGTTATGCGTTATGCGTTATGCGTTATGCGTTATGCGTTATGCGTTATGCGTTATGCGTTATGCGTTATGCGTTATGCGTTATGCGTTATGCGTTATGCGTTATGCGTTATGCGTTATGCGTTATGCGTTATGCGTTATGCGTTATGCGTTATGCGTTATGCGTTATGCGTTATGCGTTATGCGTTATGCGTTATGCGTTATGCGTTATGCGTTATGCGTTATGCGTTATGCGTTATGCGTTATGCGTTATGCGTTATGCGTTATGCGTTATGCGTTATGCGTTATGCGTTATGACTTTTTCATTGAGCGTTATGCGTTATGCGTAATGCGTTATGCATTATGCGTTATGCGTTATGCGTAATGCGTTATGAGTAATGTGCCATGCGTTATGCGTTATGGACTATGCTTAATGCGTTATGCGTTATGGGTTATCCGTTATGCGTCATGCGTTATCCGTTATGCGTTATGCGTTATCCGTTATGGGTTATCCGTTATGCGTTACGCGTTATGCGTTATGCGTTATGCGTTAAGCGTTATGCGTTATGCGTCATGCGTTACGCGTTATGCGTTATGCGTTATGCGTTATGCGTTATGCGTTATGCGTCATGCGTCATGCGTTATGCGTTATGCGTTATGCGTTATGCGTTATGCGTTATGCGTTATGCGTTATGCGTTATGCGTTATGCGTTATGCGTTATGCGTTATGCGTTATGCGTTATGCGTTATGCGTTATGCGTTATGCGTTATGCGTTATGCGTTATGCGTTATGCGTTATGCGTTATGCGTTATGCGTTATGCGTTATGCGTTATGCGTTATGCGTTATGCGTTATGCGTTATGCGTTATGCGTTATGCGTTATGCGTTATGCGTTATGCGTTATGCGTTATGCGTTATGCGTTATGCGTTATGCGTTATGCGTTATGCGTTATGCGTTATGCGTTATGCGTTATGCGTTATGCGTTATGCGTTATGCGTTATGCGTTATGCGTTATGCGTTATGCGTTATGCGTTATGCGTTATGCGTTATGCGTTATGCGTTATGCGTTATGCGTTATGCGTTATGCGTTATGCGTTATGCGTTATGCGTTATGCGTTATGCGTTATGCGTTATGCGTTATGCGTTATGCGTTATGCGTTATGCGTTATGCGTTATGCGTTATGCGTTATGCGTTATGCGTTATGCGTTATGCGTTATGCGTTATGCGTTATGCGTTATGCGTTATGCGTTATGCGTTATGCGTTATGCGTTATGCGTTATGCGTTATGCGTTATGCGTTATGCGTTATGCGTTATGCGTTATGCGTTATGCGTTATGCGTTATGCGTTATGCGTTATGCGTTATGCGTTATGCGTTATGACTTTTTCATTGAGCGTTATGCGTTATGCGTAATGCGTTATGCATTATGCGTTATGCGTTATGCGTAATGCGTTATGAGTAATGTGCCATGCGTTATGCGTTATGGACTATGCTTTATGCGTTATGCGTTATGGGTTATCCGTTATGCGTCATGCGTTATCCGTTATGCGTTATGCGTTATGCGTTATCCGTTATGGGTTATCCGTTATGCGTTACGCGTTATGCGTTATGCGTTATGCGTTATGCGTTATGCGTTATGCGTCATGCGTTACGCGTTATGCGTTATGCGTTATGCGTTATGCGTTATGCGTTATGCGTCATGCGTCATGCGTTATGCGTTATGCGTTATGCGTTATGCGTTATGCGTTATGCGTTATGCGTTATGCGTTATGCGTTATGCGTTATGCGTTATGCGTTATGCGTTATGCGTTATGCGTTATGCGTTATGCGTTATGCGTTATGCGTTATGCGTTATGCGTTATGCGTTATGCGTTATGCGTTATGCGTTATGCGTTATGCGTTATGCGTTATGCGTTATGCGTTATGCGTTATGCGTTATGCGTTATGCGTTATGCGTTATGCGTTATTCGTTATGCGTTATGCGTTATGCGTTATGCGTTATGCGTTATGCGTTATGCGTTATGCGTTATGCGTTATGCGTTATGCGTTATGCGTTATGCGTTATGCGTTATGCGTTATGCGTTATGCGTTATGCGTTATGCGTTATGCGTTACGCGTTATGCGTTACGCGTTATGCGTTACGCGTTATGCGTTATGCGTTATGCGTTATGCGTTATGCGTTATTCGTTATGCGTTATGCGTTATGCGTTATGCGTTATGCGTTATGCGATGTGCGTTATGCGTTATGCGTTATGCGTTATGCGTTATGCGTTATGCGTTATGCGTTATGCGTTATGCGTTATGCGTTATGCGTTATGCGTTAAGCATTATGACTTTTTCATTGAGCGTTATGCGTTATGACTTTTCCATTGAGCGTTATGCGTTATTCGTTATGGGTTATGCGTTATGCGTTATGGGTTATGCGTTATGCGTTATGCGTTATGCGTTATGCGTTATGCGTTATGCGTTATGCATTATGCGTTATGCGTTATCCGTTATGCGTTTTGCGTTATGCGTTATGCGATATGCGTCATGTGTTAAGCGTTATGCGTTATCCGTTATGCGTTATGCGTTATGCGTAATGCGTTATGAGTAATGTGTCATGCGTTATGCGTTATGCGTTATTCGTTAAGCGTTATGCTTTATGCGTTATGCGTTATGCGTTATGCGTTATGCGTTATGCGTTATGCGTTATGCGTTATGCGTTATGCGTTATGCGTTATGCGTTATGCGTCATGCGTCATGCGTAATGCGTTATGCGTAATGCGTTATGCGTTATGCGTTATGCGTTATGCGTTATGCGTTATGCGTTATGCGATATGCGTTATGCGTTATGCGTTATGCGTTATGCGTTATGCGTTATGCGTTATGCGTTATGCGTTATGCGTTATGCGTTATGCGTTATGCGTTATGCGTTATGCGTTATGCGTTATGCGTTATGCGTTATGCGTTATGCGTTATGGGTTATGCGTTATGCGTTATGCGTTATGCGTTATGCGTTATGCGTTATGCGTTATGCGTTATGCGTTATGCGTTATGCGTTATGCGTTATGCGTTATGCGTTATGCGTTATGCGTTATGCGTTATGCGTTATGCGTTATGCGTTATGAGTTATCCGTTATGCGTTATGCGTTATGCGTTATGCGATATGCGTCATGCGTTAAGCGTTATGCGTTATGCATTATGCGTTATTCGTTATGCGTTATGCGTTATGCGTAATGCGTTATGAGTAATGTGTCATGCGTTATGCGTTATGCGTCATTCGTTAAGCGTTATGCTTTATGCGTTATGCGTTATTCGTTATGCGTTATGCGTTATGCGTTATGCGTTATGCGTTATGCGATATGCGTTATGCGTTATGCGTTATGCGTTATGCGTTATGCGTTACGCGTTACGCGTTATGCGTTATGCGTTATGCGATGTGCGTTATGCGTTATGCGTTATGCGTTATGCGTTATGCGTTATGCGTTATGCGATATGCGTTATGCGATGTGCGTTATGCTTTATGCGTTATGCGTTATTCGTTATGCGTTATGCGTTATGCGTTATGCGTTATGCGTTATGCGTTATGCGATATGCGTTATGCGTTATGCGTTATGCGTTATGCGTTATGCGTTATGCGTTACGCGTTATGCGTTATGCGTTATGCGATGTGCGTTATGCGTTATGCGTTATGCGTTATGCGTTATGCGTGATGCGTTATGCGTTATGCGTTATGCGTTATGCGATATGCGTTATGCGTTATGCGTTATGCGTTATGCGTTATGCGTTACGCGTTATGCGTTATGCGTTATGCGATGTGCGTTATGCTTTATGCGTTATGCGTTATTCGTTATGCGTTATGCGTTATGCGTTATGCGTTATGCGTTATGCGTTATGCGATATGCGTTATGCGTTATGCGTTATGCGTTATGCGTTATGCGTTATGCGTTATGCGTTATGCGTTATGCGTTATGCGTTATGCGTTATTCGTTATGCGTTATGCGTTATGCGTTATGCGTTATGCGTTATGCGTTATGCGATGTGCGTTATGCGTTATGCGTTATGCGTTATGCGTTATGCGTTATGCGTTATGCGTTATGCGTTATGCGTTATGCGTTATGCGTTATGCGTTATGCGTTATGCGTTATGCGTTATGCGTTATGCGTTATGCGTTATGCGTTATGCGTTATGCGTTATGCGTTATGCGTTATGCGTTATGCGTTATGCGTTATGCGTTATGCGTTATGCGTTATGCGTTATGCGTTATGCGTTATGCGTTATGCGTTATGCGTTATGCGTTATGCGTTATGCGTTATGCGTTATGCGTTATGCGTTATGCGTTATGCGTTATGCGTTATGCGTTATGCGATATGCGTCATGCGTTAAGCGTTATGCGTTATGCATTATGCGTTATCCGTTATGCGTTATGCGTTATGCGTAATGCGTTATGAGTAATGTGTCATGCGTTATGCGTTATGCGTTATGCGTTATGCGTTATGCGTTATGCGTTATGCGTTATGCGTTATGCGTTATGCGTTATGCGTTATGCGTTATGCGTTATGCGTTATGCGTTACGCGTTACGCGTTACGCGTTACGCGTTATGCGTTATGCGTTATGCGTTATGCGTTATGCGTTATGCGTTATGCGTTATGCGTTATGCGTTATGCGTTATGCGTTATGCGTTATGCGTTATGCGTTATGCGTTATGCGTTATGCGTTATGCGTTATGCGTTATGCGTTACGCGTTATGCGTTACGCGTTATGCGTTATGCGTTATGCGTTATGCGTTATGCGTTATTCGTTATGCGTTATGCGTTATGCGTTATGCGTTATGCGTTATGCGATGTGCGTTATGCGTTATGCGTTATGCGTTATGCGTTATGCGTTATGCGTTATGCGTTATGCGTTATGCGTTATGCGTTATGCGTTATGCGTTAAGCATTATGACTTTTTCATTGAGCGTTATGCGTTATGACTTTTCCATTGAGCGTTATGCGTTATTCGTTATGGGTTATGCGTTATGCGTTATGGGTTATGCGTTATGGGTTATGCGTTATGCGTTATGCGTTATGCGTTATGCGTTATGCGTTATGCGTTATGCATTATGCGTTATGCGTTATCCGTTATGCGTTTTGCGTTATGCGTTATGCGATATGCGTCATGTGTTAAGCGTTATGCGTTATCCGTTATGCGTTATGCGTTATGCGTAATGCGTTATGAGTAATGTGTCATGCGTTATGCGTTATGCGTTATTCGTTAAGCGTTATGCTTTATGCGTTATGCGTTATGCGTTATGCGTTATGCGTTATGCGTTATGCGTTATGCGTTATGCGTTATGCGTTATGCGTTATGCGTCATGCGTCATGCGTAATGCGTTATGCGTTATGCGTTATGCGTTATGCGTTATGCGTTATGCGTTATGCGATATGCGTTATGCGTTATGCGTTATGCGTTATGCGTTATGCGTTATGCGTTATGCGTTATGCGTTATGCGTTATGCGTTATGCGTTATGCGTTATGCGTTATGCGTTATGCGTTATGCGTTATGCGTTATGCGTTATGCGTTATGCGTTATGCGTTATGCGTTATGCGTTATGCGTTATGACTTTTTCATTGAGCGTTATGCGTTATGCGTAATGCGTTATGCATTATGCGTTATGCGTAATGCGTTATGCATTATGCGTTATGCGTTATGCGTAATGCGTTATGAGTAATGTGTCATGCGTTATGCGTTATGGACTATGCTTTATGCGTTATGCGTTATGGGTTATCCGTTATGCGTCATGCGTTATCCGTTATGCGTTATGCGTTATGCGTTATCCGTTATGGGTTATCCGTTATGCGTTACGCGTTATGCGTTATGCGTTATGCGTTATGCGTTATGCGTTATGCGTTATGCGTTATGCGTTATGCGTTATGCGTTATGCGTTATGCGTTATGCGTTATGCGTTATGCGTTATGACTTTTTCATTGAGCGTTATGCGTTATGCGTAATGCGTTATGCATTATGCGTTATGCGTAATGCGTTATGCATTATGCGTTATGCGTTATGCGTAATGCGTTATGAGTAATGTGTCATGCGTTATGCGTTATGGACTATGCTTTATGCGTTATGCGTTATGGGTTATCCGTTATGCGTCATGCGTTATCCGTTATGCGTTATGCGTTATGCGTTATCCGTTATGGGTTATCCGTTATGCGTTACGCGTTATGCGTTATGCGTTATGCGTTATGCGTTATGCGTTATGCGTCATGCGTTACGCGTTATGCGTTATGCGTTATGCGTTATGCGTTATGCGTTATGCGTCATGCGTCATGCGTTATGCGTTATGCGTTATGCGTTATGCGTTATGCGTTATGCGTTATGCGTTATGCGTTATGCGTTATGCGTTATGCGTTATGCGTTATGCGTTATGCGTTATGCGTTATGCGTTATGCGTTATGCGTTATGCGTTATGCGTTATGCGTTATGCGTTATGCGTTATGCGTTATGCGTTATGCGTTATGCGTTATGCGTTATGCGTTATTCGTTATGCGTTATGCGTTATGCGTTATGCGTTATGCGTTATGCGTTATGCGTTATGCGTTATGCGTTATGCGTTATGCGTTGTGGGTTATGCGTTATGCGTTATGCGTTATGCGTTATGCGTTATGCGTTATGCGTTATGCGTTATGCGTTATGCGTTATGCGTTATGCGTTATGCGTTATGCGTTATGCGTTATGCGTTATGCGTTATGCGTTATGCGTTATGCGTTATGCGTTATGCGTTATGCGTTATGCGTTATGCGTTATGCATTATGCGTTATGCGTTATCCGTTATGCGTTATGCGATATGCGTCATGCGTTAAGCGTTATGCATTATGCGTTATTCGTTATGCGTTATGCGTTATGCGTAATGCGTTATGAGTAATGTGTCATGCGTTATGCGTTATGCGTCATTCGTTAAGCGTTATGCTTTATGCGTTATGCGTTATTCGTTATGCGTTATGCGTTATGCGTTATGCGTTATGCGTTATGCGTTATGCGATATGCGTTATGCGTTATGCGTTATGCGTTATGCGTTATGCGTTACGCGTTACGCGTTATGCGTTATGCGTTATGCGATGTGCGTTATGCGTTATGCGTTATGCGTTATGCGTTATGCGTTATGCGTTATGCGTTATGCGATATGCGTTATGCGATGTGCGTTATGCTTTATGCGTTATGCGTTATTCGTTCTGCGTTATGCGTTATGCGTTATGCGTTATGCGTTATGCGATATGCGTTATGCGTTATGCGTTATGCGTTATGCGTTATGCGTTATGCGTTACGCGTTATGCGTTATGCGTTATGCGATGTGCGTTATGCGTTATGCGTTATGCGTTATGCGTTATGCGTTATGCGTTATGCGTTATGCGTTATGCGTTATGCGTTATGCGATATGCGTTATGCGTTATGCGTTATGCGTTATGCGTTATGCGTTACGCGTTATGCGTTATGCGTTATGCGATGTGCGTTATGCTTTATGCGTTATGCGTTATTCGTTATGCGTTATGCGTTATGCGTTATGCGTTATGCGTTATGCGTTATGCGTTATGCGTTATGCGTTATGCGTTATGCGTTATGCGTTATGCGTTATGCGTAATGCGTTATGAGTAATGTGTCATGCGTTATGCGTTATGGACTATGCTTTATGCGTTATGCGTTATGGGTTATCCGTTATGCGTCATGCGTTATCCGTTATGCGTTATGCGTTATGCGTTATCCGTTATGGGTTATCCGTTATGCGTTACGCGTTATGCGTTATGCGTTATGCGTTATGCGTTATGCGTCATGCGTTACGCGTTATGCGTTATGCGTTATGCGTTATGCGTTATGCGTTATGCGTCATGCGTCATGCGTTATGCGTTATGCGTTATGCGTTATGCGTTATGCGTTATGCGTTATGCGTTATGCGTTATGCGTT
The DNA here is from genome assembly GCF_051020765.1 of Lasioglossum baleicum. Lineage (NCBI taxonomy): Eukaryota > Metazoa > Arthropoda > Insecta > Hymenoptera > Halictidae > Lasioglossum > Lasioglossum baleicum. The sequence goes on from NW_027469266.1 coordinate 134,680, forward strand.
ATGCGTTATGCGTTATGCGTTATGCGTTATGCGTTATGCGTTATGCGTTATGCGTTATGCGTTATGCGTTATGCGTTATGCGTTATGCGTTATGCGTTATGCGTTATGCGTTATGCGTTATGCGTTATGCGTTATGCGTTATGCGTTATGCGTTATGCGTTATGCGTTATGCGTTATGCGTTATTCGTTATGCGTTATGCGTTATGCGTTATGCGTTATGCGTTATGCGTTATGCGTTATGCGTTATGCGTTATGCGTTATGCGTTATGCGTTATGCGTTATGCGTTATGGGTTATGCGTTATGCGTTATGCGTTATGCGTTATGCGTTATGCGTTATGCGTTATGCGTTATGCGTTATGCGTTATGCGTTATGCGTTATGCGTTATGCGTTATGCGTTATGCGTTATGCGTTATGCGTTATGCGTTATGCATTATGCGTTATGCGTTATCCGTTATGCGTTATGCGTTATGCGTTATGCGATATGCGTCATGCGTTAAGCGTTATGCGTTATGCATTATGCGTTATTCGTTATGCGTTATGCGTTATGCGTAATGCGTTATGAGTAATGTGTCATGCGTTATGCGTTATGCGTCATTCGTTAAGCGTTATGCTTTATGCGTTATGCGTTATTCGTTATGCGTTATGCGTTATGCGTTATGCGTTATGCGTTATGCGTTATGCGATATGCGTTATGCGTTATGCGTTATGCGTTATGCGTTATGCGTTACGCGTTACGCGTTATGCGTTATGCGTTATGCGATGTGCGTTATGCGTTATGCGTTATGCGTTATGCGTTATGCGTTATGCGTTATGCGATATGCGTTATGCGATGTGCGTTATGCTTTATGCGTTATGCGTTATTCGTTATGCGTTATGCGTTATGCGTTATGCGTTATGCGTTATGCGTTATGCGATATGCGTTATGCGTTATGCGTTATGCGTTATGCGTTATGCGTTATGCGTTACGCGTTATGCGTTATGCGTTATGCGATGTGCGTTATGCGTTATGCGTTATGCGTTATGCGTTATGCGTTATGCGTTATGCGTTATGCGTTATGCGTTATGCGTTATGCGTTATGCGTTATGCGATATGCGTTATGCGTTATGCGTTATGCGTTATGCGTTATGCGTTACGCGTTATGCGTTATGCGTTATGCGATGTGCGTTATGCTTTATGCGTTATGCGTTATTCGTTATGCGTTATGCGTTATGCGTTATGCGTTATGCGTTATGCGTTATGCGTTATGCGATATGCGTTATGCGTTATGCGTTATGCGTTATGCGTAATGCGTTATGCGTTATGCGTTATGCGTTACGCGTTATGCGTTATGCGTTATGCGATGTGCGTTATGCTTTATGCGTTATGCGTTATTCGTTATGCGTTATGCGTTATGCGTTATTCGTTATGCGTTATGCGTTATGCGTTATGCGTTATGCGTTATGCGTTATGCGTTATGCGATATGCGTTATGCGTTATGCGTTATGCGTTATGCGTAATGCGTTACGCGTTATGCGTTACGCGTTATGCGTTATGCGTTATGCGTTATGCGTTATGCGTTATGCGTTATTCGTTATGCGTTATGCGTTATGCGTTATGCGTTATGCGTTATGCGTTATGCGTTATGCGTTATGCGTTATGCGTTATGCGTTATGCGTTATTCGTTATGCGTTATGCGTTATGCGTTATGCGTTATGCGTTATGCGATGTGCGTTATGCGTTATGCGTTATGCGTTATGCGTTATGCGTTATGCGTTATGCGTTATGCGTTATGCGTTATGCGTTATGCGTTATGCGTTATGCGTTATGCGTTAAGCATTATGACTTTTTCATTGAGCGTTATGCGTTATGACTTTTCCATTGAGCGTTATGCGTTATTCGTTATGGGTTATGCGTTATGCGTTATGGGTTATGCGTTATGCGTTATGCGTTATGCGTTATGCGTTATGCGTTATGCGTTATGCGTTATGCGTTATGCGTTATGCGTTATGCATTATGCGTTATGCGTTATGCGTTATGCGATATGCGTCATGCGTTAAGCGTTATGCGTTATGCATTATGCGTTATCCGTTATGCGTTATGCGTTATGCGTAATGCGTTATGAGTAATGTATCATGCGTTATGCGTTATGCGTTATTCGTTAAGCGTTATGCTTTATGCGTTATGCGTTATGCGTTATGCGTTATGCGTTATGCGTTATGCGTTATGCGTTATGCGTTATGCGTTATGCGTCATGCGTCATGCGTAATGCGTTATGCGTTATGCGTTATGCGTTATGCGTTATGCGTTATGCGTTATGCGTTATGCGTTATGCGTTATGCGTTATGCGTTATGCGTTATGCGTTATGCGTTATGCGTTATGCGTTATGCGTTATGCGTTATGCGTTATGCGTTATGCGTTATGCGTTATGCGTTATGCGTTATGCGTTATGCGTTATGCGTTATGCGTTTTGCGTTATGCGTTATTCGTTATGCGTTATGCGTTATGCGATGTGCGTTATGCGTTATGCGTTATGCGTTATGCGTTATGCGTTATGCGTTATGCGTTATGCGTTATGCGTTATGCGTTATGCGTTATGCGTTATGCGTTATGCGTTATGCGTTATGCGTTATGCGTTATGCGTTATGCGTTATGCGTTATGCGTTATGCGTTATGCGTTATGCGTTATGCGTTATGCGTTATGCGTTATGCGTTAAGCATTATGACTTTTTCATTGAGCGTTATGCGTTATGACTTTTCCATTGAGCGTTATGCGTTATTCGTTATGGGTTATGCGTTATGCGTTATGGGTTATGCGTTATGCGTTATGCGTTATGCGTTATGCGTTATGCGTTATGTGTTATGCGTTATGCGTTATGCGTTATGCGTTATGTGTTATGCGTTATGCGTTAAGCGTTATACGTTATGCGTTATGCGTTATGTGTTATGCGTTATGCGTTATGTGTTATGCGTTGTGCTTTACGGGTTATGCGATATGCGTTATGCGTTATGACTTTTTCATTGAACGTTATGCGTTATGCGATATGCGTTATGCGTTATGCGTTATGCGTTATGCGTTATGCGTTATGCGTTATGCGTTATGCGTTATGCGTTATGCGTTATGCGTTATGCGTTATGCGTTATGCGTTATGCGTTATGCGTTATGCGTTATGCGTTATGCGTTATGCGTTATGCGTTATGCGTTATGCGTTATGCGTTATCCGTTATGCGTTACGCGTTATGCGTTATGCGTTATGCGTTATGCGTTATGCGTTATGCGTTATGCGTTATGCGTTATGCGTTATGCGTTATGCGTTACGCGTTACGCGTTATGCGTTATGCGTTATGCGTTATGCGTTATGCGTTATGCGTTATGCGTTATGCGTTATGCGTTATGCGTTATGCGTTATGCGTTATGCGTTATGCGTTATGCGTTATGCGTTATGCGTTAAGCATTATGACTTTTTCATTGAGCGTTATGCGTTATGACTTTTCCATTGAGCGTTATGCGTTATTCGTTATGGGTTATGCGTTATGCGTTATGGGTTATGCGTTATGCGTTATGCGTTATGCGTTATGCGTTATGCGTTATGCGTTATGCGTTATGCGTTATGCGTTATGCATTATGCGTTATGCGTTATCCGTTATGCGTTATGCGCTATGCGTTATGCGATATGCGTCATGCGTTAAGCGTTATGCGTTATGCATTATGCGTTATCCGTTATGCGTTATGCGTTATGCGTAATGCGTTATGAGTAATGTGTCATGCGTTATGCGTTATGCGTTATTCGTTAAGCGTTATGCTTTATGCGTTATGCGTTATGCGTTATGCGTTATGCGTTATGCGTTATGCGTTATGCGTTATGCGTTATGCGTTATGCGTCATGCGTCATGCGTAATGCGTTATGCGTTATGCGTTATGCGTTATGCGTTATGCGTTATGCGTTATGCGTTATGCGTTATGCGGTATGCGTTATGCGTTATGCGTTATGCGTTATGCGTTATGCGTTATGCGTTATCCGTTATGACTTTTTCATTGAGCGTTATGCGTTATGCGTAATGCGTTATGCATTATGCGTTATGCGTTATGCGTAATGCGTTATGAGTAATGTGTCATGCGTTATGCGTTATGCGTTATGCGTTATGCGTTATGCGTTATGCGTTATGCGTTATGCGTTATGCGTTATGCGTTATGACTTTTTCATTGAGCGTTATGCGTTATGCGTAATGCGTTATGCATTATGCGTTATGCGTTATGCGTAATGCGTTATGAGTAATGTGTCATGCGTTATGCGTTATGGACTATGCTTTATGCGTTATGCGTTATGGGTTATCCGTTATGCGTCATGCGTTATCCGTTATGCGTTATGCGTTATCCGTTATGGGTTATCCGTTATGCGTTACGCGTTATGCGTTATGCGTTATGCGTTATGCGTTATGCGTCATGCGTCATGCGTCATGCGTTATGCGTTATGCGTTATGCGTTATGCGTTATGCGTTATGCGTTATGCGTTATGCGTTATGCGTTATGCGTTATGCGTTATGCGTTATGCGTTATGCGTTATGCGTTATGCGTTAAGCATTATGACTTTTTCATTGAGCGTTATGCGTTATGACTTTTCCATTGAGCGTTATGCGTTATTCGTTATGGGTTATGCGTTATGCGTTATGGGTTATGCGTTATGCGTTATGCGTTATGCGTTATGCGTTCTGCGTTATGCGTTATGCATTATGCGTTATGCGTTATCCGTTATGCGTTATGCGTTATGCGTTATGCGTTATGCGATATGCGTCATGCGTTAAGCGTTATGCGTTATGCATTATGCGTTATCCGTTATGCGTTATGCGTTATGCGTAATGCGTTATGAGTAATGTGTCATGCGTTATGCGTTATGCGTTATGCGTTATGCGTTATGCGTTATGCGTTATGCGTTATGCGTTATGCGTTATGCGTTATGCGTTATGCGTTATGCGTTATGCGTTATGCGTTATGCGTTATGCGTTATGCGTTACGCGTTACGCGTTACGCGTTACGCGTTATGCGTTATGCGTTATGCGTTATGCGTTATGCGTTATGCGTTATGCGTTATGCGTTATGCGTTATGCGTTATGCGTTATGCGTTATCCGTTATGCGTTACGCGTTATGCGTTATGCGTTATGCGTTATGCGTTATGCGTTATGCGTTATGCGTTATGCGTTATGCGTTATGCGTTATGCGTTATGCGTTATGCGTTATGCGTTATGCGTTATGCGTTATGCGTTATGCGTTATGCGTTATGCGTTATGCGTTATGCGTTATGCGTTATGCGTTATGCGTTATGCGTTATGCGTTATGCGTTATGCGTTATGCGTTATGCGTTATGCGTTATGCGTTATGCGTTATGCGTTATGCGTTATGCGTTATGCGTTATGCGTTATGCGTTATGCGTTATGCGTTATGCGTTATGCGTTATGCGTTATGCGTTATGCGTTATGCGTTATGCGTTATGCGTTATGCGTTATGCGTTATGCGTTATGCGTTATGCGTTATGCGTTATGCGTTATGACTTTTTCATTGAGCGTTATGCGTTATGCGTAATGCGTTATGCATTATGCATTATGCGTTATGCGTTATGCGTAATGCGTTATGAGTAATGTGTCATGCGTTATGCGTTATGGACTATGCTTTATGCGTTATGCGTTATGGGTTATCCGTTATGCGTCATGCGTTATCCGTTATGCGTTATGCGTTATGCGTTATCCGTTATGGGTTATCCGTTATGCGTTACGCGTTATGCGTTATGCGTTATGCGTTATGCGTTATGCGTCATGCGTCATGCGTTATGCGTTATGCGTTATGCGTTATGCGTTATGCGTTATGCGTTATGCGTTATGCGTTATGCGTTATGCGTTATGCGTTATGCGTTATTCGTTATGCGTTATGCGTTATGCGTTATGCGTTATGCGTTATGCGTTATGCGTTATGCGTTATGCGTTATGCGTTATGCGTTATGCGTTATGCGTTATGCGTTATGCGTTATGGGTTATGCGTTATGCGTTATGCGTTATGCGTTATGCGTTATGCGTTATGCGTTATGCGTTATGCGTTATGCGTTATGCGTTATGCGTTATGCGTTATGCGTTATGCGTTATGCGTTATGCGTTATGCGTTATGCGTTATGCGTTATGCGTTATGCGTTATGCGTTATGCGTTATGCGTTATGCGTTATGCGTTATGCGTTATGCGTTATGCGTTATGCGTTATGCGTTATGCGTTATGCGTTATGCGTTATGCGTTATGCGTTATGCGTTATGCGTTATGCGTTATGCGTTATGCGTTATGCGTTATGCGTTATGCGTTATGCGTTATGCGTTATGCGTTATGCGTTATGCGTTATGCGTTATGCGTTATGCGTTATGCGTTATGCGTTATGCGTTATGCGTTATGCGTTATGCGTTATGCGTTATGCGTTATGCGTTATGCGTTATGCGTTATGCGTTATGCGTTATGCGTTATGCGTTATGCGTTATGCGTTATGCGTTATGCGTTATGCGTTATGGGTTATGCGTTATGCGTTATGCGTTATGCGTTATGCGTTATGCGTTATGCGTTATGCGTTATGCGTTATGCGTTATGCGTTATGCGTTATGCGTTATGCGTTATGCGTTATGCGTTATGGGTTATGCGTTATGCGTTATGCGTTAAGCATTAAGCATTATGACTTTTTCATTGAGCGTTATGCGTTATGACTTTTCCATTGAGCGTTATGCGTTATTCGTTATGGGTTATGCGTTATGCGTTATGGGTTATGCGTTATGCGTTATGCGTTATGCGTTATGCGTTATGCGTTATGCGTAATGCGTTATGCGTTATGAGTTATGCATTATGCGTTATGCGTTATCCGTTATGCGTTATGCGTTATGCGTTATGCGATATGCGTCATGCGTTAAGCGTTATGCGTTATGCATTATGCGTTATCCGTTATGCGTTATGCGTTATGCGTAATGCGTTATGAGTAATGTGTCATGCGTTATGCGTTATGCGTTATTCGTTAAGCGTTATGCTTTATGCGTTATGCGTTATGCGTTATGCGTAATGCGTTATGCGTTATGAGTTATGCATTATGCGTTATGCGTTATCCGTTATGCGTTATGCGTTATGCGTTATGCGTTATGCGTTATGCGTTATGCGTTATGCGTTATGCGTTATGCGTTATGCGTTACGCGTTATGCGTTACGCGTTATGCGTTATGCGTTATGCGTTATGCGTTATGCGTTATGCGTTATGCGTTATTCGTTATGCGTTATGCGTTATGCGTTATGCGTTATGCGTTATGCGTTATGCGATGTGCGTTATGCGTTATGCGTTATGCGTTATGCGTTATGCGTTATGCGTTATGCGTTATGCGTTATGCGTTATGCGTTATGCGTTATGCGTTATGCGTTATGCGTTATGCGTTATGCGTTATGCGTTATGCGTTATGCGTTATGCGTTATGCGTTAAGCATTATGACTTTTTCATTGAGCGTTATGCGTTATGACTTTTCCATTGAGCGTTATGCGTTATTCGTTATGGGTTATGCGTTATGCGTTATGGGTTATGCGTTATGCGTTATGCGTTATGCGTTATGCGTTATGCGTTATGCGTTATGCATTATGCGTTATACGTTATCCGTTATGCGTTATGCGTTATGCGTTATGCGTTATGCGATATGCGTCATGCGTTAAGCGTTATGCGTTATCCGTTATGCGTTATGCGTTATTCGTAATGCGTTATGAGTAATGTGTCATGCGTTATGCGTTATGCGTTATGCGTTATGCGTTATGCGTTATGCGTTATGCGTTATGCGTTATGCGTTATGCGTTATGCGTTATGCGTTATGCGTTATGCGTTATGCGTTATGCGTTATGCGTTATGCGTTATGCGTTATGCGTTATGCGTTATGCGTTACGCGTTACGCGTTATGCGTTATGCGTTATGCGTTATGCGTTATGCGTTATGCGTTATGTGTTATGCGTTATGCGTTAAGCGTTATACGTTATGCGTTATGCGTTATGTGTTATGCGTTATGCGTTATGTGTTATGCGTTGTGCTTTACGGGTTATGCGATATGCGTTATGCGTTATGACTTTTTCATTGAACGTTATGCGTTATGCGATATGCGTTATGCGTTATGCGTTATGCGTTATGCGTTATGCGTTATGCGTTATGCGTTATGCGTTATGCGTTATGCGTTATGCGTTATGCGTTATGCGTTATGCGTTATGCGTTATGCGTTATGCGTTATGCGTTATGCGTTATGCGTTATGCGTTATGCGTTATGCGTTATCCGTTATGCGTTACGCGTTATGTGTTATGCGTTATGCGTTATGCGTTATGCGTTATGCGTTATGCGTTATGCGTTATGCGTTATGCGTTATGCGTTACGCGTTACGCGTTACGCGTTATGCGTTATGCGTTATGCGTTATGCGTTATGCGTTATGCGTTATGCGTTAGGCGTTATGCGTTACGCGTTATGCGTTACGCGTTATGCGTTATGCGTTATGCGTTATGCGTTATGCGTTATTCGTTATGCGTTATGCGTTATTCGTTATGCGTTATGCGTTATGCGTTATGCGTTATGCGTTATGCGATGTGCGTTATGCGTTATGCGTTATGCGTTATGCGTTATGCGTTATGCGTTATGCGTTATGCGTTATGCGTTATGCGTTATGCGTTATGCGTTATGCGTTATGCGTTATGCGTTATGCGTTATGCGTTATGCGTTATGCGTTATGCGTTATGCGTTATGCGTTATGCGTTATGCGTTATGCGTTATGCGTTAAGCATTATGACTTTTTCATTGAGCGTTATGCGTTATGACTTTTCCATTGAGCGTTATGCGTTATTCGTTATGGGTTATGCGTTATGCGTTATGGGTTATGCGTTATGCGTTATGCGTTATGCGTTATGCGTTATGCGTTATGCGTTATGCGTTATGCGTTATGCATTATGCGTTATGCGTTATCCGTTATGCGTTATGCGTTATGCGTTATGCGATATGCGTCATGCGTTAAGCGTTATGCGTTATGCATTATGCGTTATCCGTTATGCGTTATGCGTTATGCGTAATGCGTTATGAGTAATGTGTCATGCGTTATGCGTTATGCGTTATTCGTTAAGCGTTATGCTTTATGCGTTATGCGTTATGCGTTATGCGTTATGCGTTATGCGTTATGCGTTATGCGTTATGCGTTATGCGTTATGCGTTATGCGTTATGCGTTATGCGTTATGCGTTATGCGTTATGCGTTATGCGTTATGCGTTATGCGTTATGCGTTATGCGTTATGCGTTATGCGTTATGCGTTATGCGTTATGCGTTATGCGTTATGCGTTATGCGTTATGCGTTATGCGTTATGCGTTATGCGTTATGCGTTATGCGTTATGCGTTATGCGTTATGCGTTATGCGTTATGCGTTACGCGTTATGCGTTATGCGTTATGCGTTATGCGTTATGCGTTATGCGTTATGCGTTATGCGTTATGCGTTATGCGTTATGCGTTATGCGTTATGCGTTATGCGTTATGCGTTATGCGTTATGACTTTTTCATTGAGCGTTATGCGTTATGCGTAATGCGTTATGCATTATGCGTTATGCGTTATGCGTTATGCGTTATGCGTTATGCGTTATGCGTTATGCGTTATGCGTTATGCGTTATGCGTTATGCGTTATGGGTTATGCGTTATGCGTTATGCGTTAAGCATTAAGCATTATGACTTTTTCATTGAGCGTTATGCGTTATGACTTTTCCATTGAGCGTTATGCGTTATTCGTTATGGGTTATGCGTTATGCGTTATGGGTTATGCGTTATGCGTTATGCGTTATGCGTTATGCGTTATGCGTTATGCGTTATGCGTTATGCGTTATGCGTTATGCGTTATGCATTATGCGTTGTGCGTTATCCGTTATGCGTTATGCGTTATGCGTTATGCGATATGCGTCATGCGTTAAGCGTTATGCGTTATGCATTATGCGTTATCCGTTATGCGTTATGCGTTATGCGTAATGCGTTATGAGTAATGTGTCATGCGTTATGCGTTATGCGTTATTCGTTAAGCGTTATGCTTTATGCGTTATGCGTTATTCGTTATGCGTTATGCGTTATGCGTTATGCGTTATGCGTTATGCGTTATGCGTTATGCGTTATGCGTTATGCGTTATGCGATATGCGTTATGCGTTATGCGTTATGCGTTACGCGTTATGCGTTATGCGTTATGCGTTATGCGTTATGCGTTATGCGTTATGCGTTATTCGTTATGCGTTATGCGTTATGCGTTATGCGTTATGCGTTATGCGATGTGCGTTATGCGTTATGCGTAATGCGTTATGCGTTATGCGTTATGCGTTATGCGTTATGCGTTATGCGTTATGCGTTAAGCATTATGACTTTTTCATTGAGCGTTATGCGTTATGACTTTTCCATTGAGCGTTATGCGTTATTCGTTATGGGTTATGCGTTATGCGTTAAGCATTATGACTTTTTCATTGAGCGTTATGCGTTATGACTTTTCCATTGAGCGTTATGCGTTATTCGTTATGGGTTATGCGTTATGCGTTATGGGTTATGCGTTATGCGTTATGCGTTATGCGTTATGCGTTATGCGTTATGCGTTATGCATTATGCGTTATGCGTTATCCGTTATGCGTTATGCGTTATGCGTTATGCGTTATGCGTTATGCGATATGCGTCATGCGTTAAGCGTTATGCGTTATGCATTATGCGTTATCCGTTATGCGTTATGCGTTATGCGTAATGCGTTATGAGTAATGTGTCATGCGTTATGCGTTATGCGTTATGCGTTATGCGTTATGCGTTATGCGTTATGCGTTATGCGTTATGCGTTATGCGTTATGCGTTATGCGTTATGCGTTATGCGTTATGCGTTATGCGTTATGCGTTATGCGTTATGCGTTATGCGTTATGCGTTATGCGTTATGCGTTATGCGTTACGCGTTACGCGTTATGCGTTATGCGTTATGCGTTATGCGTTATGTGTTATGCGTTATGCGTTAAGCGTTATACGTTATGCGTTATGCGTTATGTGTTATGCGTTATGCGTTATGTGTTATGCGTTGTGCTTTACGGGTTATGCGATATGCGTTATGCGTTATGACTTTTTCATTGAACGTTATGCGTTATGCGATATGCGTTATGCGTTATGCGTTATGCGTTATGCGTTATGCGTTATGCGTTATGCGTTATGTGTTATGCGTTATGCGTTATGCGTTATGCGTTATGCGTTATGCGTTATGCGTTATGCGTTATGCGTTATGCGTTATGCGTTATGCGTTATGCGTTATGCGTTATTCGTTAAGCGTTATGCTTTATGCGTTATGCGTTATTCGTTATGCGTTATGCGTTATGCGTTATGCGTTATGCGTTATGCGTTATGCGTTATGCGATATGCGTTATGCGTTATGCGTTATGCGTTATGCGTTATGCGTTACGCGTTATGCGTTACGCGTTATGCGTTATGCGTTATGCGTTATGCGTTATGCGTTATGCGTTATGCGTTATGCGTTATTCGTTATGCGTAATGCGTTATGCGTTATGCGTTATGCGTTATGCGTTATGCGATGTGCGTTATGCGTTATGCGTTATGCGTTATGCGTTATGCGTTATGCGTTATGCGTTATGCGTTATGCGTTATGCGTTATGCGTTATGCGTTATGCGTTATGCGTTATGCGTTATGCGTTATGCGTTATGCGTTATGCGTTAAGCATTATGACTTTTTCATTGAGCGTTATGCGTTATGACTTTTCCATTGAGCGTCATGCGTTATTCGTTATGGGTTATGCGTTATGCGTTATGGGTTATGCGTTATGCGTTATGCGTTATGCGTTATGCGTTATGCGTTATGCGTTATGCGTTATGCGTTATGCGTTATGACTTTTTCATTGAGCGTTATGCGTTATGCGTAATGCGTTATGCATTATGCGTTATGCGTTATGCGTAATGCGTTATGAGTAATGTGTCATGCGTTATGCGTTATGGACTATGCTTTATGCGTTATGCGTTATGGGTTATCCGTTATGCGTCATGCGTTATCCGTTATGCGTTATGCGTTATGCGTTATCCGTTATGGGTTATCCGTTATGCGTTACGCGTTATGCGTTATGCGTTATGCGTTATGCGTTATGCGTTATGCGTCATGCGTCATGCGTTATGCGTTATGCGTTATGCGTTATGCGTTATGCGTTATGCGTTATGCGTTATGCGTTATGCGTTATGCGTTATGCGTTATGCGTTATGCGTTATGCGTTATGCGTTATGCGTTATGCGTTATGCGTTATGCGTTATGCGTTATGCGTTATGCGTTATGCGTTATGGGTTATGCGTTATGCGTTATGCGTTAAGCATTAAGCATTATGACTTTTTCATTGAGCGTTATGCGTTATGACTTTTCCATTGAGCGTTATGCGTTATTCGTTATGGGTTATGCGTTATGCGTTATGGGTTATGCGTTATGCGTTATGCGTTATGCGTTGTGCGTTATGCGTTATGCGTTATGCGTTATGCGTTATGCGTTATGCGTTATGCGTTATGCGTTATGCATTATGCGTTATGCGTTATCCGTTATGCGTTATGCGTTATGCGTTATGCGATATGCGTCATGCGTTAAGCGTTATGCGTTATCCATTATGCGTTATCCGTTATGCGTTATGCGTTATGCGTAATGCGTTATGAGTAATGTGTCATGCGTTATGCGTTATGCGTTATTCGTTAAGCGTTATGCTTTATGCGTTATGCGTTATTCGTTATGCGTTATGCGTTATGCGTTATGCGTTATGCGTTATGCGTTATGCGTTATGCGATATGCGTTATGCGTTATGCGTTATGCGTTATGCGTTATGCGTTACGCGTTATGCGTTACGCGTTATGCGTTATGCGTTATGCGTTATGCGTTATGCGTTATGCGTTATGCGTTATGCGTTATTCGTTATGCGTTATGCGTTATGCGTTATGCGTTATGCGTTATGCGATGTGCGTTATGCGTTATGCGTTATGCGTTATGCGTTATGCGTTATGCGTTATGCGTTATGCGTTATGCGTTATGCGTTATGCGTTATGCGTTATGCGTTAAGCATTATGACTTTTTCATTGAGCGTTATGCGTTATGACTTTTCCATTGAGCGTTATGCGTTATTCGTTATGGGTTATGCGTTATGCGTTATGGGTTATGCGTTATGCGTTATGCGTTATGCGTTATGCGTTATGCGTTATGCATTATGCGTTATGCGTTATCCGTTATGCGTTATGCGTTATGCGTTATGCGTTATGCGTTATGCGATATGCGTCATGCGTTAAGCGTTATGCGTTATGCATTATGCGTTATCCGTTATGCGTTATGCGTTATGCGTAATGCGTTATGAGTAATGTGTCATGCGTTATGCGTTATGCGTTATGCGTTATGCGTTATGCGTTATGCGTTATGCGTTATGCGTTATGCGTTATGCGTTATGCGTTATGCGTTATGCGTTATGCGTTATGCGTTACGCGTTACGCGTTACGCGTTACGCGTTACGCGTTATGCGTTATGCGTTATGCGTTATGCGTTATGCGTTATGCGTTATGCGTTATGCGTTATGCGTTATGCGTTATGCGTTATGCGTTATGCGTTATGCGTTATGCGTTATGCGTTATGCGTTATGCGTTATGCGTTATGCGTTATGCGTTATGCGTTATGCGTTATGCGTTATGCGTTATGCGTTATGCGTTATGCGTTATGCGTTATGCGTTATGCGTTATTCGTTATGCGTTATGCGTTATGCGTTATGCGTTATGCGTTATGCGTTATGCGTTATGCGTTATGCGTTATGCGTTATGCGTTATGCGTTATGCGTTATGCGTTATGCGTTATGCGTTATGCGTTATGCGTTATGCGTTATCCGTTATGCGTTATGCGTTATGCGTTATGCGATATGCGTCATGCGTTAAGCGTTATGCGTTATGCATTATGCGTTATCCGTTATGCGTTATGCGTTATGCGTAATGCGTTATGAGTAATGTGTCATGCGTTATGCGTTATGCGTTATTCGTTAAGCGTTATGCTTTATGCGTTATGCGTTATTCGTTATGCGTTATGCGTTATGCGTTATGCGTTATGCGTTATGCGTTATGCGATATGCGTTATGCGTTATGCGTTATGCGTTACGCGTTATGCGTTATGCGTTATGCGTTATGCGTTATGCGTTATGCGTTATGCGTTATGCGTTATTCGTTATGCGTTATGCGTTATGCGTTATGCGTTATGCGTTATGCGATGTGCGTTATGCGTTATGCGTTATGCGTTATGCGTTATGCGTTATGCGTTATGCGTTATGCGTTATGCGTTATGCGTTATGCGTTATGCGTTATGCGTTATGCGTTATGCGTTATGCGTTATGCGTTATGCGTTATGCGTTAAGCATTATGACTTTTTCATTGAGCGTTATGCGTTATGACTTTTCCATTGAGCGTTATGCGTTATTCGTTATGGGTTATGCGTTATGCGTTAAGCATTATGACTTTTTCATTGAGCGTTATGCGTTATGACTTTTCCATTGAGCGTTATGCGTTATTCGTTATGGGTTATGCGTTATGCGTTATGCGTTATGCGTTATGCGTTATGCGTTATGCGTTATGCGTTATGCGTTATGCGTTACGCGTTACGCGTTATGCGTTATGCGTCATGCGTTATGCGTTATGCGTTATGCGTTATGCGTTATGTGTTATGCGTTATGCGTTAAGCGTTATACGTTATGCGTTATGCGTTATGTGTTATGCGTTATGCGTTATGTGTTATGCGTTGTGCTTTACGGGTTATGCGATATGCATTTCCGTCGAGCTGTTAGACCCGCGGAAGCCGGTTACCTTCGGGCCTTGCAGGCGCTGAGACCAGGCCGCGTGCAAGCCGAGTGCACGCGGTGCGCCCGAGACAATACGAGACTCGAAGATTCGACGATTTCCTCACGAAAGCTAACGGTTCGGGCGCCAGGCACCGCAAGGATGCCACACGAAACGCAAAACTCTGCTCGAGCTCGGAGACGCCGAGGTCGAGAGCCGAATCTTCGAGATACGCGGATCGAAAATGACGTCACGACTAGGCCAGATGGTTCGAACACGGGGTGACTAGGACAGCCCTCTCGGCAGGACGGATCTCACAGGGAATCGAATAATTCGACTACGATATGGTCTCGAGCTATTTATTGTAGCAGTCGTTGATTTACAAAATCAGCGGCCACGTGGCCGCGACCCGAGAGCCCGCGCTCTTCGTACAAGATAGCGAAAAGATGGCCGTTCGCCGCGCGGTTGTCCTACCGATTTCGCTCGCAACGATACCGCTGACAATGATCGTCGTTCCGTTCGCAACGAACTTCGGAAACGCGAGGCGCAGATGACCGGCGAACTGCGAGACTGCCGCGATGACTTCCGCACGTGAGTCGCCCCGACGCGTACGTTATCGATTACGCGATCGAACGCCGACGGACAGAACACGCGTTTCGACAGGAGACACAGGATTCGAGAAACGCGAAGATACCGAATTGAATTACTTTCACGAACGCGACTCCTCGGAAGACACTCTTCCGCACGCAATTTACAGAGGAAAACTCTCCCGAAATATTCCCGAACAATCTCAAAGCATTCCGAGAGGAATGCGAGCGAATTATCGAGGACCGAACGGGAAGCGTTCGTCCTCGCACGACGAAGGTCGAGCCGGCGCGCAACGAAAATACCGAATGGATCACAAGTGCGACTTACCGCTTCTCGTGGCGTTATTGTTCCGTTCTCCGGAGGATAAACGGCTCCCGATAGAGCTGGGCTCGTTGAAACTTTGCCGACGCCACGTAATCCTCTCAACGGGACACTCGGTTCGCAACTTCCGATTTCGCGGCGCGATTACAATGTGGGAAACACGTCTCAACGTCGTGATAGCCAGCGCGACAGTGATCCATCGATTTTCGGCCGCCTAGCGGATCGAACGCGGTCCCCCCCACTCGACCGCTTTTCCGAATTGCCTATGGCGTGTTTCCACGGCGTGACTCGACGGCACAGGAGCGTTCCCTCTTCGCGCCCTAGGGCCCCGGGCAATCACGAAATTGGTCAAGGAGCCTATCGCTCGACTTGACCAGCGGAGGGGCTTCCTCTTCTTGGCTACGAGGGCACCGACCCCGGGGCAGCTCTCCCTTGATGGGGCGAGACGACGTCAGGGTGTTCCGTCAGTCCGTATCGGACGAGATGTTCGCAAGCTGCTGTCCTGGCGGCGCCTCCGGTTTGCTTGCCGAGTGTCCTCGCACCAAGCTCTAATTTCTCGAAACGGCCATTCGCTTTTCCGTCGGGAGCTTCCTGGCCTTGGGGCGATTGTTCATTTCCCGTGACAATTCGGACGATCGGTGGTTCCTCCTGCGCGTTCCATATACGGCCCTGAAACTTGCCGTTCTCGGCACGCGCGACAGATGTCATTAGGAGGTCCTCGATAATATCGGAATCTCTTAGAGGAGCGCTCTCGAATCCTGTCTCGGTACGTGTCCCGTTAGAGGGCGGTCCGGTCCTTTATCGCTCTCGAAAATATGCACGGAATTAACGGAGAAGGGACGTCGCAAACGTTGCAACGTCACAACTCCCCCCCCCTTAAAATGGACCGGACCGACACGGTTTCGTCGCCCCCGTGATCCGCGGCTCGACAGGTGAGAGAGCGTTCCTCCCTAAGAGATGTCCTTTACAATCGGAGCCTTCACCACGAAGCGACAACCACGCCTTACGAATACCCTATAACAAACACAGACAAAACAAACGAACGACAATCCTTGATGGCGACGCTGGAACTTCGGCCGAGCTGCAACCGTCGGTCGACCTGTGGAGGGGATCGGGGTGTCACAAAACTTTCGCTCGAACTCACGGCTAGGGAAACAATAAAATAACTTTTATTTCGCTTTCGTGAGCGGTTCGGACCGTATGGCCTTTCCCTTTTTTTTTTTGTTTTTACAACCGTAACATTAATTGTGAACCCAAAACAAGAATTTTTTCTTTTAAAGAAGAACTAATCTTTAGCTCTCCTCGCGAGGGTTTCAGGCCCGCCACCGGGCTCGTCGCGATCGAGGCCCTAGCCTCGTTTAGCACCCCGAGACGGGTGTTGGTTTTGTCCCGGCTTCCTCTTGGCCTCGTCTTTCCTCCAGGCCGGTCCGCAAACGGGGCACGTGCGGACTGAGCATTCCGGCCTGCCGCAGCGGAAGCAGTGCGTTCGCACATTTTTGGGGCAGGTGTTGCGAGCATGTCCGTACACGCCGCAATTCCAGCACGCGTCTGGGTCTTTTATCCTTACTGCTTTGTTGGCCAGCCATTGTTCATACTGCTGCCAACTCGCCGTTCGTTGTTGGCGGGTCTTTTCCACCGGCGACGAGTGGGGGGCGGCCATGGCCTCCGCTCCCATCTCCGTTTGGCCCCTCTTGGTGGTAGACGCGTGCCGGGCTGCGGTGTCCTGCTGTTCCCCCGTTAGGGCCTTATCGCTCTGGCGCTTCGACATCGGTGGATCTACGCCCTCCTTTCGCGGCGGCCTCGGTCCCTCCGCGTCCTTGCGAGTCGGTACTCGCACCTCCGGTTGATCGACCACGCTGTCCCGTTCGTCCTCGCTCGTGGGCGCCAACTCCTCCATTTCCTCTGCCGGTAGGAGTTGCGGTGGCGTCCGGACGATCCTCCCCAGCAGCTCGGTTTGCTCCTTCACCTCCTTCCACTTCTCCTCGATCACCGCTATGGTTTCGAGGACGTTTTCCTCGCCGACTCCGGGCGACACGAGATGGACCAGGTGCTGCAGGTAGCCCAGCTCCTGCTTGAGGCCCTCGACCCGGTGTCCCAACGTGACCCGGCGACGGTGTACGTATTGAGGCTCGTCCAGATCCTCCATCTGTAATTAAGGGGGGTACTGGGGTGTTATCGTTTTGTTCGCCCTCGAGCGGTGGAGTGTACGGCTTCAGGTCGGACACGTGCGACTTTCCGGCGTCCTTCCCTTCGGGGGTACTTAGTCGATAGACGACTGACGATAATACTTTCGCGACTCGGAAAGGGCCGCTGAACTTTGGGCATAATTTGGCCGCGATGTTCTGCGCGGCGGACGAGAGGACGCGCTGTCGACGAAGGACGAGGTCTCCCTCCACGAAACGGATGTCTTTTCGGTGCAGGTTGTAATTTTTCGCCTGCGTCTCGTACGCTCGCTCTAAGTTTTCGGTGACCCAGTGGCGTAATGTGGCCAGGTGCGACATACGCTCTGACCATCCCTCGATAGGCGCTACCTCCAGGTCAACCGGCGATTCCTCGCTCTCGCGAATGCATGACGCTGGTTTCGGTTCGCGTCCGAAATTCAAGAACGCGGGCGAAGCTTGCAGCACTGAGTGGTACGCGGTGTTATACGCGAATCGAAATTTCGCTAAGTGCGCGTCCCACGTACGGTGGTCTTTTTCGATGTAGGATACTATCATCGTTTTTAGTATCCGGTTCACTCTCTCGACAGGATTCGCCTGGGGGTGATACGGGGGTGTCGTCGTGATCGCGATCCCGTAAGTTCGTGCGAGTTCGTGAATCGCTTTATTCACGAATTCGGTACCGTTATCTGTAAGCAATACCTCGGGCGTCCCCCAACGTGAGAAGACCAGGTCTTCCAGCGCGTCCGAAATCTTGGCCCCGGTGGCCTTCCGCAGGGGGCAACACTCGACCCATTTCGTAAAAAGGTCTTGAATTACGAGCAGGTACGAAAACCCTGCACGACTCGGGGGAAGCGGGCCCATAATATCGGTTGCGATAACCATCCACGGCGCGCCTATACGACGCCTTCCCATGAGCCCAGAAGGGAGTGATTGCTCAACCTTCGTTAACTGACACGTGGGGCAGCGTCGCACGTATTCTACGACCGTGCGAAACATTCCCGGCCAATAGTACCGGGTCGCTATTCGATGGTAGGTTTTCTCAACCCCCAAATGACCCGCTTGCACCTCGTCGTGGCTTTCCCTCAAAATTTCAGTTCTTTTCTCGGCCGGTACGACGAGTTTCCACTCGTCTAAATCACCGCCGAGAATTTCGGAGATTAACGGGTCGGTACGACGATGGAAAAGTTGCCCCTCGCGAATGGACCAGTCGGGGTGGCGCTCTGGGCCGCTTTCTACTTCTCGGAATTTCTGATCGAACCATTCGAGTTTCGTCACGGCCGCGGTCACTAATTCGACCCCCCCTTCCCCCGGTTCGACTCCCTCGTACATGCGTGATAACGCGTCCGGTACGCGATTGAGCGCTCCTTTTCGATACTTAATCTCGAAATCGTACTCTAATAATTGGAGCGCCCACCGCGCGAGCCGACCGGAGGGGTTCGACAATTTTCTTAACCACCGTAAACTATTGTGGTCGGTCACGATCGTAAAGTGGTATCCTTCGAGATACGCTCTGTATTTCTCTACGGCCCACACTATCGCGAGGCATTCTAGTTCGGTCGCGGAATATTTTCGTTCAGCCGCGCTAAGCGACCGACTCGCGAACGCGATAACCCTTTCGGTTCCCTCGATCTCTTGTACAAGCACGGCTCCCAGTCCTACCATGCTCGCGTCAGTCTGTAAGGTGAAGGGCACCTCGAAATGTGGGCAGGCCAGGGTTGGGGCGGTCGCGACTAACGTTCGTAATTTTTCGAAAGCGGATTGCTGTTCACGCTCCCACTTCCACTTCGCTTCCTTCCGCAAAAGGATGTTCAGCGGATCCGCGACTGTGGCGAAATCCGGAATGAACCTGCGATACCACGAGGCCATCCCCAGAAATCGCCGCAGTTGTTTTACATTCCGCGGGACCGGAAACGATATTACCGGTGCGACTTTATCGGAATCGACCTTTAACCCTTCCTGGCTGACCACAAATCCGAGGTACCGAACTTCCTCCTTACAGAATTCGCATTTATCCGGGTTCACGAGTAATCCCGCCGATTTTATGCGATCTAGAACCCGTTGGAGCCACTCGAGATGGCCTTCGAACGTGGGTGTCGCGATGATGACGTCATCTAAATACACGAACACGTAAGGCTCCATTTCGGGCCCGATCAACCTGTCTACGAGACGTTGAAAAGTTGCCGGGGCTCCCGTGAGCCCATACGGCATTCTCTTAAATTGGAATAACCCTTTCCCCGGAACGGTAAATGCTGTTATCTCCTTGCTCGATTCTTCGAGCGGAATCTGGAAGTACGCTTGCGAGAGATCGAGGGTCGAAATGTATTTCGCGGCTCGTAATTTATCTAGAATGCTCGACATGATAGGCAGCGGGTACGCGTCTTTCTTAGAAACTTCGTTCACTTTCCGGAAGTCTAAACAAAACCGATATTTGCCGTTCGCTTTCTTTACCATGACGATCGGACTCGACCACTCACTTTCCGACGGCTCGATTATTCCGTTTTCCAGCAGCGAATCCACTTCTCGGTAGATCGCTTGCTGGACGATCGGCGAGACCGGATAGTAACGTTGTTTGATCGGCCTATTATCACCGACATCGATTCGGTGAGCGGTCAGAGTCGTCACGCCAGGCACCCGGTCGAAGCCTTTCATTTCTCGCTCGAGAAATGCGCGCAACCGCTCCTTCTGCGATTCGGAAATTCGCTGTAGGCCGCAGCAGAGCGGCTTTTCCGAGATACAACCGAATGAAAATTCTACCTGCGGCCGCGATGCAAAGTGCCATTTCTCCCGATGATATTCGACAACGATACCGAACTGAGCGATCGCGTCGACTCCCAGCAAAACCGGATTTACTAAATTATCGAGGACGTAAGCGAAAATTTCCCTCGTTTGGTCTCTGATTCGTAGCGAAAATCGAGCTTGATCTACGGCGCGATCGACGGCTCCCGTGGCCAGAAGAAAATAACACTCGTTTTCGGCCGTCGTTATCGTGGCGGCCTCCCCCACGACCACAATGGTTTCGCGACTCACGAACGAGAGCGACGAGCCCGAGTCGATCAGTGCGAGCACCCGGTGGAAAGCAATGTGCGCGCCTACGACAAGTAGCGGAGGTTTCGATACGGTTGCTGATCCGAACTCGGTATTCGCTACGCGGGCCGAAATGACTGGGTACGAGGCCGTTCGGGCCCTTACGAGCGGCTTCGATAGTAGTTTTCCGCCCGCGGAGGGCAACGACGGCAGTCTCTCGCGGTTACCCCGGGTTCCCCGCAACGATAACAATGTCGAGTTTGCGGCTCTGGACATTGGCGCGATCTATGCCCTGGCCGGTGACAATTCCAGCACGTGCTGTCAGCCGCCGGCTGTCTGACCGGCGAAGTGACAGTTCGGCTGGTCTCGGTCGCGGTCGGGTGCGTTCGGCGCGGCTCGTCTCGCGAGCGGTTGAACGGCGGTCGGTTATGACGCGGTTGCTCGGCGATCGGGGGTTCGCGCGGACGAGAGGGGCCCGCACGATACCGCGGTTCCCCTCCTGACGCGTCGACTACCGCGTTAACCCTTTCGTACTCCTTCGGCTTTTCCGGCTCCGCCTCCGCCGCCTTAGCGTATTTCTTCGGGTCGTACGCGAATTCTTTATTCGCAATCGTGTGCACGAGATATTTATCGACGCTTTGCGGCATCGCGAATCGTTCCGCCTCGCGCATTAATGTCGCGAGCTCCGCTACTGACGTAACCGTCCGTTTTTCTATACCGACTCGGCACTCTGCCCTCGCGCCCCAGAAAATGCGGTCGATTTTCATTTGTTCCGACCACGGTCGCTTCAATCGCGCGAACATACTACGCATATTCGCGAGGAAATCGCGAAGCGGTTCTTCGGGTCCTTGCCTTCGAACGAGAATGTCGTGCTCGAGCAGCTGTTGGTAGTCGGGATCGCGGAAATTCTGGTGCCACTCGTATTCGAATTCCTCCCAGGTGGACATCGGAGGGCAGGTGTCAAACCATTTCGCCGCGGTACCGGTGAAACAAATCGGAAGACAGCGTAGGAGGTCGTCATCGCGAACGGTACAGGCTCTTCGCATAACGGAGAGCCTCTTGAAAAATTCCTCCGGGTCTTCCCCGGGTTTCCCTTCAAACGAAAGGTCCCATTTCCGCATGACCTCGTACGCCGTCTTGTTACCCTCAGAGTCGGCCGGAGGGACTGAAGTCGTTACTGCGGCTGGACGCGGTACTGTCGGGGATGGTTTCCATCCCGTCGGTACCTGCAGCATAGTTGGACCAGGGGGGTGGGACTCAGGGTCCTGTTTTATTACAGTCCCGTCGTCCTCACTCCCGTGCGCGCTGTAGTACGATTTGTCGTCCTCCGGCCACTTCGAAACGTAGGTCCTACTACCCTCCGCCATCGCTACCTGAGAGTTATTTACGAGAACCGTACTCGAGAGCGAGACAAAAGATCTTGAAATGTGGCCGGTAACGCCGAAGCTGTTTTTCGAACGCGATGTCTCGACTTGTTTTTCACGCGCGACCGTTACCGAAACTTTACCCGGAGCTGTCGAACTCAAGGACCCTCGACCGCGCGGTGTTTATCCGAACGTCCGGGCACGGCTCGGATTCTTCGCTACGATACGAAACTCGACTTCGAGCTCGACTAGATCGCGGTTGCTAACCGAAATCGCTGTCCTTGAGAATCGAAATATTTTCGTTTTCGAAATCTAACCGCCTCACTCAGTGCTGAAGTCCCGTATTCCCAAATATCTCGCAAGGTCGTTACAGGGGGTATCGCGTCCTTGCTTTGTACGCGTCGATAGTCGTTCGCACACAAAAAAAAAATACAAAAAAAAAAGACTAACTACGCGACGAACACGAGGGAATTTGCCTCTACAGGCGGGGAACAAAAGGAAACACCGAAGACGTACACTCCAACAAGCACAAATTTCAATAAATTAAATAAATTAACAAGAAATACGTGGGCAAGAATTAAGAAAAAAAATTCTTGTCGAGCTGGCTCGCCTCAACAAGTCCTCGTATCGCGAGGAACCTCGAAAGTCACGCGACGGAACGTGGTTGTGCGTGGCTTTCGTGTGATACGTTCGTGAGAGTAGTTTCACGAATACGGAGAAATTTTCGTGCGTTGCTTTAATTTTCTCTAATCGCCGAACCCGTGTCTCGCAATTCCCGTCGATTCTCCTAATTCCGCGCGGGTGATCACGGCGTGCCGGAAGGTCGATACGCGATCTGCCCTGTGAGAGTCTTTCGTCAACCCGTGCCTCTCTCCGTGTTCAGGGAAAACCCTTTCGAAAGAGAGGTCCCTGTTCGGGCGCCAATTTGTCACGTTAACCTTTTTCCGTCGAGCTGTTAGACCCGCGGAAGCCGGTTACCTTCGGGCCTTGCAGGCGCTGAGACCAGGCCGCGTGCAAGCCGAGTGCACGCGGTCCGCCCGAGACAATACGAGACTCGAAGATTCGACGATTTCCTCACGAAAGCTAACGGTTCGGGCGCCAGGCACCGCAAGGATGCCACACGAAACGCAAAACTCTGCTCGAGCTCGGAGACGCCGAGGTCGAGAGCCGAATCTTCGAGATACGCGGATCGAAAATGACGTCACGACTAGGCCAGATGGTTCGAACACGGGGTGACTAGGACAGCCCTCTCGGCAGGACGGATCTCACAGGGAATCGAATAATTCGACTACGATATGGTCTCGAGCTATTTATTGTAGCAGTCGTTGATTTACAAAATCAGCGGCCACGTGGCCGCGACCCGAGAGCCCGCGCTCTTCGTACAAGATAGCGAAAAGATGGCCGTTCGCCGCGCGGTTGTCCTACCGATTTCGCTCGCAACGATACCGCTGACAATGATCGTCGTTCCGTTCGCAACGAACTTCGGAAACGCGAGGCGCAGATGACCGGCGAACTGCGAGACTGCCGCGATGACTTCCGCACGTGAGTCGCCCCGACGCGTACGTTATCGATTACGCGATCGAACGCCGACGGACAGAACACGCGTTTCGACAGGAGACACAGGATTCGAGAAACGCGAAGATACCGAATTGAATTACTTTCACGAACGCGACTCCTCGGAAGACACTCTTCCGCACGCAATTTACAGAGGAAAACTCTCCCGAAATATTCCCGAACAATCTCAAAGCATTCCGAGAGGAATGCGAGCGAATTATCGAGGACCGAACGGGAAGCGTTCGTCCTCGCACGACGAAGGTCGAGCCGGCGCGCAACGAAAATACCGAATGGATCACAAGTGCGACTTACCGCTTCTCGTGGCGTTATTGTTCCGTTCTCCGGAGGATAAACGGCTCCCGATAGAGCTGGGCTCGTTGAAACTTTGCCGACGCCACGTAATCCTCTCAACGGGACACTCGGTTCGCAACTTCCGATTTCGCGGCGCGATTACAATGTGGGAAACACGTCTCAACGTCGTGATAGCCAGCGCGACAGTGATCCATCGATTTTTGGCCGCCTAGCGGATCGAACGCGGTCCCCCCCACTCGACCGCTTTTCCGAATTGCCTATGGCGTGTTTCCACGGCGTGACTCGACGGCACAGGAGCGTTCCCTCTTCGCGCCCTAGGGCCCCGGGCAATCACGAAATTGGTCAAGGAGCCTATCGCTCGACTTGACCAGCGGAGGGGCTTCCTCTTCTTGGCTACGAGGGCACCGACCCCGGGGCAGCTCTCCCTTGATGGGGCGAGACGACGTCAGGGTGTTCCGTCAGTCCGTATCGGACGAGATGTTCGCAAGCTGCTGTCCTGGCGGCGCCTCCGGTTTGCTTGCCGAGTGTCCTCGCACCAAGCTCTAATTTCTCGAAACGGCCATTCGCTTTTCCGTCGGGAGCTTCCTGGCCTTGGGGCGATTGTTCATTTCCCGTGACAATTCGGACGATCGGTGGTTCCTCCTGCGCGTTCCATATACGGCCCTGAAACTTGCCGTTCTCGGCACGCGCGACAGATGTCATTAGGAGGTCCTCGATAATATCGGAATCTCTTAGAGGAGCGCTCTCGAATCCTGTCTCGGTACGTGTCCCGTTAGAGGGCGGTCCGGTCCTTTATCGCTCTCGAAAATATGCACGGAATTAACGGAGAAGGGACGTCGCAAACGTTGCAACGTCACAATGCGTTATGCGTTATGCGTTAAGCATTATGACTTTTTCATTGAGCGTTATGCGTTATGACTTTTCCATTGAGCGTTATGCGTTATTCGTTATGGGTTATGCGTTATGCGTTATGGGTTATGCGTTATGCGTTATGCGTTATGCGTTATGCGTTATGCGTTATGCGTTATGCGTTATGCGTTATGCGTTATGCGTTATGCGTTATGCGTTATGCGTTATGCGTTATGCGTTATGCGTTATGCGTTATGCGTTATGCGTTATGCGTTATGCGTTATGCGTTATGCGTTATCCGTTATGCGTTACGCGTTATGCGTTACGCGTTATGCGTTATGCGTTATGCGTTATGCGTTATGCGTTATGCGTTATGCGTTATGCGTTATGCGTTATGCGTTATGCGTTATGCGTTATTCGTTATGCGTTATGCGTTATGCGTTATGCGTTATGCGTTATGCGATGTGCGTTATGCGTTATGCGTTATGCGTTATGCGTTATGCGTTATGCGTTATGCGTTATGCGTTATGCGTTATGCGTTATGCGTTATGCGTTATGCGTTATGCGTTATGCATTATGCGTTATGCGTTATCCGTTATGCGTTATGCGTTATGCGTTATGCGATATGCGTCATGCGTTAAGCGTTATGCGTTATGCATTATGCGTTATCCGTTATGCGTTATGCGTTATGCGTAATGCGTTATGAGTAATGTGTCATGCGTTATGCGTTATGCGTTATTCGTTAAGCGTTATGCTTTATGCGTTATGCGTTATGCGTTATGCGTTATGCGTTATTCGTTATGCGTTATGCGTTATGCGTTATGCGTTATGCGTTATGCGTTATGCGTTATGCGTTATGCGTTATGCGTTATGCGTTATGCGTTATGCGTTATGCGTTATGCGTTATGCGTTATGCGTTATGCGTTATGCGTTATGCGTTATGCGTTATGCGTTATGCGTTATGCGTTATGCGTTATGCGTTATGCGTTATGCGTTATGCGTTATGCGTTATGCGTTATGCGTTATGCGTTATGCGTTATGCGTTATGCGTTATGCGTTATGCGTTATGCGTTATGCGTTATGCGTTATGCGTTATGCGTTATGCGTTATGCGTTATGCGTTATGCGTTATGCGTTATGCGTTATGCGTTATGCGTTATGCGTTATGCGTTATGCGTTATGCGTTATGCGTTATGCGTTATGCGTTATGCGTTATGCGTTATGCGTTATGCGTTATGCGTTATGCGTTATGCGTTATGCGTTATGCGTTATGCGTTATGCGTTATGCGTTATGCGTTATGCGTTATGCGTTATGCGTTATGCGTTATGCGTTATGCGTTATGCGTTATGCGTTATGCGTTATGCGTTATGCGTTATGCGTTATGCGTTATGCGTTATGCGTTATGGGTTATGCGTTATGCGTTATGCGTTATGCGTTATGCGTTATGCGTTATGCGTTATGCGTTATGCGTTATGCGTTATGCGTTATGCGTTATGCGTTATGGGTTATGCGTTATGCGTTATGCGTTAAGCATTAAGCATTATGACTTTTTCATTGAGCGTTATGCGTTATGACTTTTCCATTGAGCGTTATGCGTTATGCGTTATGCGTTATGCGTTATGCGTTATGCGTTATGCGTTATGCGTTATGCGTTATGCGTTATGCGTTATGCGTTATGCGTTATGCGTTATTCGTTATGCGTTATGCGTTATGCGTTATGCGTTATGCGTTATGCGATGTGCGTTATGCGTTATGCGTTATGCGTTATGCGTTATGCGTTATGCGTTATGCGTTATGCGTTATGCGTTATGCGTTATGCGTTATGCGTTATGCGTTATGCGTTATGCGTTATGCGTTATGCGTTATGCGTTATGCGTTATGCGTTATGCGTTATGCGTTATGCGTTATGCGTTATGCGTTATGCGTTATGCGTTATGCGTTATGCGTTATGCGTTATGCGTTATGCGTTATGCGTTATGCGTTATGCGTTATGCGTTATGCGTTATGCGTTATGCGTTATGCGTTATGCGTTATGCGTTATGCGTTATGCGTTATGCGTTATGCGTTATGCGTTATGCGTTATGCGTTATGCGTTATGCGTTATGCGTTATGCGTTATGCGTTATGCGTTATGCGTTATGCGTTATGCGTTATGGGTTATGCGTTATGCGTTATGCGTTATGCGTTATGCGTTATGCGTTATGCGTTATGCGTTATGCGTTATGCGTTATGCGTTATGCGTTATGGGTTATGCGTTATGCGTTATGCGTTAAGCATTAAGCATTATGACTTTTTCATTGAGCGTTATGCGTTATGACTTTTCCATTGAGCGTTATGCGTTATGCGTTATGCGTTATGCGTTATGCGTTATGCGTTATGCGTTATGCGTTATGCGTTATGCGTTATGCGTTATGCGTTATGCGTTATGCGTTATGCGTTATGCGTTATGCGTTATGCGTTATGCGTTATGCGTTATTCGTTATGCGTTATGCGTTATGCGTTATGCGTTATGCGTTATGCGATGTGCGTTATGCGTTATGCGTTATGCGTTATGCGTTATGCGTTATGCGTTATGCGTTATGCGTTATGCGTTATGCGTTATGCGTTATGCGTTATGCGTTATGCGTTATGCGTTATGCGTTATGCGTTATGCGTTATGCGTTAAGCATTATGACTTTTTCATTGAGCGTTATGCGTTATGACTTTTCCATTGAGCGTTATGCGTTATTCGTTATGGGTTATGCGTTATGCGTTATGGGTTATGCGTTATGCGTTATGCGTTATGCGTTATGCGTTATGCGTTATGCGTTATGCGTTATGCATTATGCGTTATGCGTTATCCGTTATGCGTTATGCGTTATGCGTTATGCGATATGCGTCATGCGTTAAGCGTTATGCGTTATGCATTATGCGTTATCCGTTATGCGTTATGCGTTATGCGTTATGCGTAATGCGTTATGAGTAATGTGTCATGCGTTATGCGTTATGCGTTATTCGTTAAGCGTTATGCTTTATGCGTTATGCGTTATGCGTTATGCGTTATGCGTTATGCGTTATGCGTTATGCGTTATGCGTTATGCGTTATGCGTTATGCGTTATGCGTTATGCGTTATGCGTTATGCGTTATGCGTTATGCGTTATGCGTTATGCGTTATGCGTTATGCGTTATGCGTTATGCGTTATGCGTTATGCGTTATGCGTTATGCGTTATGCGTTATGCGTTATGCGTTATGCGTTATGCGTTATGCGTTATGCGTTATGCGTTATGCGTTATGCGTTATGCGTTATGCGTTATGCGTTATGCGTTATGCGTTATGCGTTATGCGTTATGCGTTATGCGTTATGCGTTATGCGTTATGCGTTATGCGTTATGCGTTATGCGTTATGCGTTATGCGTTATGCGTTATGCGTTATGCGTTATGCGTTATGCGTTATGCGTTATGCGTTATGCGTTATGCGTTATGCGTTATGCGTTATGCGTTATGCGTTATGCGTTATGCGTTATGCGTTATGCGTTATGCGTTATGCGTTATGCGTTATGCGTTATGCGTTATGCGTTATGCGTTATGGGTTATGCGTTATGCGTTATGCGTTATGCGTTATGCGTTATGCGTTATGCGTTATGCGTTATGCGTTATGCGTTATGCGTTATGCGTTATGCGTTATGGGTTATGCGTTATGCGTTATGCGTTAAGCATTAAGCATTATGACTTTTTCATTGAGCGTTATGCGTTATGACTTTTCCATTGAGCGTTATGCGTTATTCGTTATGGGTTATGCGTTATGCGTTATGGGTTATGCGTTATGCGTTATGCGTTATGCGTTATGCGTTATGCGTTATGCGTTATGCGTTATGCGTTATGCGTTATGCGTTATCCGTTATGCGTTATGCGTTATGCGTTATGCGATATGCGTCATGCGTTAAGCATTATGCGTTATGCATTATGCGTTATCCGTTATGCGTTATGCGTTATGCGTAATGCGTTATGAGTAATGTGTCATGCGTTATGCGTTATGCGTTATTCGTTAAGCGTTATGCGTTATTCGTTATGCGTTATGCGTTATGCGTTATGCGTTATGCGTTATGCGTTATGCGTTATGCGATATGCGTTATGCGTTATGCGTTATGCGTTATGCGTTACGCGTTATGCGTTACGCGTTATGCGTTATGCGTTATGCGTTATGCGTTATGCGTTATGCGTTATTCGTTATGCGTTATGCGTTATGCGTTATGCGTTATGCGTTATGCGTTATGCGATGTGCGTTATGCGTTATGCGTTATGCGTTATGCGTTATGCGTTATGCGTTATGCGTTATGCGTTATGCGTTATGCGTTATGCGTTATGCGTTATGCGTTATGCGTTATGCGTTATGCGTTATGCGTTAAGCATTATGACTTTTTCATTGAGCGTTATGCGTTATGACTTTTCCATTGAGCGTTATGCGTTATTCGTTATGGGTTATGCGTTATGCGTTATGGGTTATGCGTTATGCGTTATGCGTTATGCGTTATGCGTTATGCGTTATGCGTTATGCATTATGCGCTATGCGTTATCCGTTATGCGTTATGCGTTATGCGTTATGCGTTATGCGTTATGCGTTATGGGTTATGCGTTATGCGTTATGCGTTATGCGATATGCGTTATGTGTTATGCGTTGTGCTTTACGGGTTATGCGATATGCGTTATGCGTTATGCGTTATGCGTTATGTGTTATGCGTTGTGCTTTACGGGTTATGCGATATGCGTTATGCGTTATGACTTTTTCATTGAGCGTTATGCGTTATGCGTAATGCGTTATGCATTATGCGTTATGCGTTATGCGTAATGCGTTATGAGTAATGTGTCATGCGTTATGCGTTATGGACTATGCTTTATGCGTTATGCGTTATGGGTTATCCGTTATGCGTCATGCGTTATGCGTTATTCGTTATGCGTTATGCGTTATGCGTTATGCGTTATGCGTTATGCGTTATGCGTTATGCGATATGCGTTATGCGTTATGCGTTATGCGTTATGCGTTATGTGTTACGCGTTATGCGTTACGCGTTATGCGTTATGCGTTATGCGTTATGCGTTATGCGTTATGCGTTATTCGTTATGCGTTATGCGTTATGCGTTATGCGTTATGCGTTATGCGATGTGCGTTATGCGTTATGCGTTATGCGTTATGCGTTATGCGTTATGCGTTATGCGTTATGCGTTATGCGTTATGCGTTATGCGTTATGCGTTATGCGTTATGCGTTATGCGTTATGCGTTATGCGTTATGCGTTATGCGTTATGCGTTAAGCATTATGACTTTTTCATTGAGCGTTATGCGTTATGACTTTTCCATTGAGCGTTATGCGTTATTCGTTATGGGTTATGCGTTATGCGTTATGGGTTATGCGTTATGCGTTATGCGTTATGCGTTATGCGTTATGCATTATGCGTTATGCGTTATCCGTTATGCGTTATGCGTTATGCGTTATGCGATATGCGTCATGCGTTAAGCGTTATGCGTTATGCATTATGCGTTATCCGTTATGCGTTATGCGTTATGCGTAATGCGTTATGAGTAATGTGTCATGCGTTATGCGTTATGCGTTATGCGTTATGCGTTATGCGTTATGCGTTACGCGTTATGCGTTACGCGTTATGCGTTATGCGTTATGCGTTATGCGTTATGCGTTATGCGTTATGCGTTATGCGTTATGCGTTATGCGTTATGCGTTATGCGTTATGCGTTATGCGTTATGCGTTATGCGTTATGCGTTATGCGTTATGCGTTATGCGTTATGCGTTATGCGTTATGCGTTATGCGTTATGCGTTATGCGTTATGCGTTATGCGTTATGCGTTATGCGTTATGCGTTATGCGTTATGTGTTATGCGTTATGCGTAATGCGTTATGAGTAATGTGTCATGCGTTATGCGTTATGCGTTATGCGTTATGCATTATGCGTTATCCGTTATGCGTTATGCGTTATGGGTTATGCGTTATGCGTTATGCGTTATGCGTTATGCGTTATGCATTATGCGTTATGCGTTATCCGTTATGCGTTATGCGTTATGCGTTATGCGATATGCGTCATGCGTTAAGCGTTATGCGTTATGCATTATGCGTTATCCGTTATGCGTTATGCGTTATGCGTACTGCGTTATGAGTAATGTGTCATGCGTTATGCGTTATGCGTTATGCGTTATGTGTTATGCGTTACGCGTTATGCGTTACGCGTTATGCGTTATGCGTTATGCGTTATGCGTTATGCGTTATGCGTTATGCGTTATGCGTTATGCGTTAAGCGTTATACGTTATGCGTTATGCGTTATGTGTTATGCGTTATGTGTTATGCGTTGTGCTTTACGGGTTATGCGATATGCGTTATGCGTTATGACTTTTTCATTGAACGTTATGCGTTATGCGATATGCGTTATGCGTTATGCGTTATGCGTTATGCGTTATGCGTTATGCGTTATGCGTTATGCGTTATGCGTTATGCGTTATGCGTTATGCGTTATGCGTTACGCGTTATGCGTTACGCGTTATGCGTTATGCGTTATGCGTTATGCGTTATTCGTTATGCGTTATGCGTTATGCGGTATGCGTTATGCGTTATGCGTTATGCGTTATGCGATATGCGTTATGCGTTATGCGTTATGCGTTATGCGTTATGCGTTATGCGTTATGCGTTATGCGTTACGCGTTATGCGTTACGCGTTATGCGTTATGCGTTATGCGTTATGCGTTATGCGTTATGCGTTATGTGTTATTCGTTAAGCATTATGACTTTTTCATTGAGCGTTATGCGTTATGACTTTTCCATTGAGCGTTATGCGTTATTCGTTATGGGTTATGCGTTATGCGTTATGGGTTATGCGTTATGCGTTATGCGTTATGCGTTATGCGTTATGCGTTATGCATTATGCGTTATGCGTTATCCGTTATGCGTTATGCGTTATGCGTTATGCGATATGCGTCATGCGTTAAGCGTTATGCGTTATGCATTATGCGTTATCCGTTATGCGTTATGCGTTATGCGTAATGCTTTATGAGTAATGTGTCATGCGTTATGCGTTATGCGTTATGCGTTATGCGTTATGCGTTATGCGTTACGCGTTATGCGTTACGCGTTATGCGTTATGCGTTATGCGTTATGCGTTATGCGTTATGCGTTATGCGTTATGCGTTATGCGTTAAGCGTTATACGTTATGCGTTATGCGTTATGTGTTATGCGTTATGCGTTATGTGTTATGCGTTGTGCTTTACGGGTTATGCGATATGCGTTATGCGTTATGACTTTTTCATTGAACGTTATGCGTTATGCGATATGCGTTATGCGTTATGCGTTATGCGTTATGCGTTATGCGTTATGCGTTATGCGTTATGCGTTATGCGTTATGCGTTATGCGTTATGCGTTACGCGTTATGCGTTACGCGTTATGCGTTATGCGTTATGCGTTATGCGTTATGCGTTATGCGTTATGTGTTATGCGTTATGCGTAATGCGTTATGAGTAATGTGTCATGCGTTATGCGTTATGCGTTATGCGTTATGCATTATGCGTTATCCGTTATGCGTTATGCGTTATGGGTTATGCGTTATGCGTTATGCGTTATGCGTTATGCATTATGCGTTATGCGTTATCCGTTATGCGTTATGCGTTATGCGTTATGCGATATGCGTCATGCGTTAAGCGTTATGCGTTATGCATTATGCGTTATCCGTTATGCGTTATGCGTTATGCGTAATGCTTTATGAGTAATGTGTCATGCGTTATGCGTTATGCGTTATGCGTTATGCGTTATGCGTTATGCGTTACGCGTTATGCGTTACGCGTTATGCGTTATGCGTTATGCGTTATGCGTTATGCGTTATGCGTTATGCGTTATGCGTTAAGCGTTATACGTTATGCGTTATGCGTTATGTGTTATGCGTTATGCGTTATGTGTTATGCGTTGTGCTTTACGGGTTATGCGATATGCGTTATGCGTTATGACTTTTTCATTGAACGTTATGCGTTATGCGATATGCGTTATGCGTTATGCGTTATGCGTTATGCGTTATGCGTTATGCGTTATGCGTTATGCGTTATGCGTTACGCGTTATGCGTTACGCGTTATGCGTTATGCGTTATGCGTTATGCGTTATTCGTTATGCGTTATGCGTTATGCGGTATGCGTTATGCGTTATGCGTTATGCGTTATGCGATATGCGTTATGCGTTATGCGTTATGCGTTATGCGTTATGCGTTACGCGTTATGCGTTACGCGTTATGCGTTATGCGTTATGCGTTATGCGTTATGCGTTATGCGTTATTCGTTATGCGATATGCGTTATGCGTTATGCGTTATGCGTTATGCGTTATGCGTTATGCGTTATGCGTTATGCGTTAAGCATTATGACTTTTTCATTGAGCGTTATGCGTTATGACTTTTCCATTGAGCGTTATGCGTTATTCGTTATGGGTTATGCGTTATGCGTTATGGGTTATGCGTTATGCGTTATGCGTAATGCGTTATGCGTTATGCATTATGCGTTATGCGTTATCCGTTATGCGTTATGCGTTATGCGTTATGCGTTATGCGATATGCGTCATGCGTTAAGCGTTATGCGTTATGCATTATGCGTTATCCGTTATGCGTTATGCGTTATGCGTAATGCGTTATGAGTAATGTGTCATGCGTTATGCGTTATGCGTTATGCGTTATGCGTTATGCGTTATGCGTTATGCGTTATGCGTTATGCGTTATGCGTTATGCGTTATGCGTTAAGCGTTATGCGTTATGCGTTACGCGTTACGCGTTATGCGTTATGCGTTATGCGTTATGCGTTATGCGTTATGCGTTATGCGTTATGCGTTATGCGTTATGTGTTATGCGTTATGCGTTAAGCGTTATACGTTATGCGTTATGCGTTATGTGTTATGCGTTATGCGTTATGTGTTATGCGTTGTGCTTTACGGGTTATGCGATATGCGTTATGCGTTATGACTTTTTCATTGAACGTTATGCGTTATGCGATATGCGTTATGCGTTATGCGTTATGCGTTATGCGTTATGCGTTATGCGTTATGCGTTATGCGTTATGCGTTATGCGTTACGCGTTATGCGTTACGCGTTATGCGTTATGCGTTATGCGTTATTCGTTATGCGTTATGCGTTATGCGTTATGCGTTATGCGTTATGCGTTATGCGTTATGCGATATGCGTTATGCGTTATGCGTTATGCGTTATGCGTTATGCGTTACGCGTTATGCGTTACGCGTTATGCGTTATGCGTTATGCGTTATGCGTTATGCGTTATTCGTTATGCGTTATGCGTTATGCGTTATGCGTTATGCGTTATGCGATGTGCGTTATGCGTTATGCGTTATGCGTTATGCGTTATGCGTTATGCGTTATGCGTTATGCGTTATGCGTTATGCGTTATGCGTTATGCGTTATGCGTTAAGCATTATGACTTTTTCATTGAGCGTTATGCGTTATGACTTTTCCATTGAGCGTTATGCGTTATTCGTTATGGGTTATACGTTATGCGTTATGGGTTATGCGTTATGCGTTATGCGTTATGCGTTATGCGTTATGCATTATGCGTTATGCGTTATCCGTTATGCGTTATGCGTTATGCGTTATGCGTTATGCGATATGCGTCATGCGTTAAGCGTTATGCGTTATGCATTATGCGTTATCCGTTATGCGTTATGAGTAATGTGTCATGCGTTATGCGTTATGCGTTATGCGTTATGCGTTATGCGTTACGCGTTATGCGTTACGCGTTATGCGTTATGCGTTATGCGTTATGCGTTATGCGTTATGCGTTATGCGTTATGCGTTATGCGTTATGCGTTATGCGTTATGCGTTATGCGTTATGCGTTATGCGTTATGCGTTATCCGTTATGCGTTATGCGTAATGCGTAATGCGTTATGAGTAATGTGTCATGCGTTATGCGTTATGCGTTATGCGTTATGCGTTATGCGTTATGCGTTATGCGTTATGCGTTATGCGTTATGCGTTATGCGTTATGCGTTATGCGTTACGCGTTACGCGTTATGCGTTATGCGTTATGCGTTATGCGTTATGCGTTATGCGTTATGCGTTATGCGTTATGTGTTATGCGTTATGCGTTAAGCGTTATACGTTATGCGTTATGCGTTATGCGTTATGCGTTATGCGTTATGCGTTATGCGTTATGCGTTATGCGTTATGCGATGTGCGTTATGCGTTATTCGTTATGCGTTATGCGTTATGCGTTATGCGTTATGCGTTATGCGTTATGCGTTATGCGTTATGCGTTATGCGTTATGCGTTATGCGTTATGCGTTATGCGTTATGCGTTAAGCATTATGACTTTTTCATTGAGCGTTATGCGTTATGACTTTTCCATTGAGCGTTATGCGTTATTCGTTATGGGTTATGCGTTATGCGTTATGGGTTATGCGTTATGCGTTATGCGTTATGCGTTATGCGTTATGCGTTATGCATTATGCGTTTGCGTTATCCGTTATGCGTTATGCGTTATGCGTTATGCGTTATGCGATATGCGTCATGCGTTAAGCGTTATGCGTTATGCATTATGCGTTATCCGTTATGCGTTATGCGTAATGCGTAATGCGTTATGAGTAATGTGTCATGCGTTATGCGTTATGCGTTATGCGTTATGCGTTATGCGTTATGCGTTATGCGTTATGCGTTATGCGTTATGCGTTATGCGTTATGCGTTATGCGTTATGCGTTATGCGTTATGCGTTATGCGTTATGCGTTATGCGTTATGCGTTATGCGTTATGCGTTATGCGTTATGCGTTATGCGTTACGCGTTATGCGTTACGCGTTACGCGTTATGCGTTATGCGTTATGCGTTATGCGTTATGCGTTATGCGTTATTCGTTATGCGTTATGCGTTATGCGTTATGCGTTATGCGTTATGCGTTATGCGATGTGCGATGTGCGTTATGCGTTATGCGTTATGCGTTATGCGTTATGCGTTATGCGTTATGCGTTATGCGTTATGCGTTATGCGTTATGCGTTATGCGTTAAGCATTATGACTTTTTCATTGAGCGTTATGCGTTATGACTTTTCCATTGAGCGTTATGCGTTATTCGTTATGGGTTATGCGTTATGCGTTATGGGTTATGCGTTATGCGTTATGCGTTAGGCGTTATGCGTTATGCGTTATGCGTTATGCGTTATGCGTTATGCGTTATGCGTTATCCGTTATGCGTTATGCGTTATGCGTTATGCGATATGCGTCATGCGTTAAGCGTTATGCGTTATGCATTATGCGTTATCCGTTATGCGTTATGCGTTATGCGTAATGCGTTATGAGTAATGTGTCATGCGTTATGCGTTATGCGTTATTCGTTAAGCGTTATGCTTTATGCGTTATGCGTTATGCGTTATGCGTTATGCGTTATGCGTTATGCGTTATGCGTTATGCGTTATGCGTCATGCGTCATGCGTAATGCGTTATGCGTTATGCGTTATGCGTTATGCGTTATGCGTTACGCGTTACGCGTTATGCGTTATGCGTTATGCGTTATGCGTTATGCGTTATGCGTTATGCGTTATGCGTTATGCGTTATGCGTTATGCGTTATGCGTTATGCGTTATGCGTTATGCGTTATGCGTTATGCGTTATGCGTTATGCGTTATGCGTTATGCGTTATGCGTTATGCGTTATGCGTTATGCGTTATGCGTTATGCGTTATGCGTTATGCGTTATGCGTTATGCGTTATGCGTTATGCGTTATGCGTTATGCGTTATGCGTTATGCGTTATGCGTTATGCGTTATGCGTTATGCGTTATGCGTTATGCGTTATGCGTTATGCGTTATGCGTTATGCGTTATGCGTTATGCGTTATGCGTTATGCGTTATGCGTTATGCGTTATGCGATATGCGTTATGCGTTATGCGTCATGCGTTATGCGTTATGCGTTATGCGTTATGCGTTATGCGTTATGCGTTATGCGTTATGCGTTATGCGTTATGCGTTATGCGTTATGCGTTATGCGTTATGCGTTATGCGTTATGCGTTATGCGTTATGCGTTATGCGTTATGCGTTATGCGTTATGCGTTATGCGTTATGCGTTATGCGTTATGCGTTATGCGTTATGCGTTATGTGTTATGCGTTGTGCTTTACGGGTTATGCGATATGCGTTATGCGTTATGACTTTTTCATTGAGCGTTATGCGTTATGCGTAATGCGTTATGCATTATGCGTTATGCGTTATGCGTAATGCGTTATGAGTAATGTGTCATGCGTTATGCGTTATGGACTATGCTTTATGCGTTATGCGTTATGGGTTATCCGTTATGCGTCATGCGTTATGCGTTATTCGTTATGCGTTATGCGTTATGCGTTATGCGTTATGCGTTATGCGTTATGCGTTATGCGTTATGCGATATGCGTTATGCGTTATGCGTTATGCGTTATGCGTTATGTGTTACGCGTTATGCGTTACGCGTTATGCGTTATGCGTTATGCGTTATGCGTTATGCGTTATGCGTTATTCGTTATGCGTTATGCGTTATGCGTTATGCGTTATGCGTTATGCGATGTGCGTTATGCGTTATGCGTTATGCGTTATGCGTTATGCGTTATGCGTTATGCGTTATGCGTTATGCGTTATGCGTTATGCGTTATGCGTTATGCGTTATGCGTTAAGCATTATGACTTTTTCATTGAGCGTTATGCGTTATGACTTTTCCATTGAGCGTTATGCGTTATTCGTTATGGGTTATGCGTTATGCGTTATGGGTTATGCGTTATGCGTTATGCGTTATGCGTTATGCATTATGCGTTATGCGTTATCCGTTATGCGTTATGCGTTATGCGTTATGCGATATGCGTCATGCGTTAAGCGTTATGCGTTATGCATTATGCGTTATCCGTTATGCGTTATGCGTTATGCGTAATGCGTTATGAGTAATGTGTCATGCGTTATGCGTTATGCGTTATGCGTTATGCGTTACGCGTTATGCGTTACGCGTTATGCGTTATGCGTTATGCGTTATGCGTTATGCGTTATGCGTTATGCGTTATGCGTTATGCGTTATGCGTTATGCGTTATGCGTTATGCGTTATGCGTTATGCGTTATGCGTTATGCGTTATGCGTTATGCGTTATGCGTTATGCGTTATGCGTTATGCGTTATGCGTTATGCGTTATGCGTTATGCGTTATGCGTTATGCGTTATGCGTTATGCGTTATGCGTTATGCGTTATGCGTTATGCGTTATGCGTTATGCGTTATGCGTTATGCGTTACGCGTTATGCGTTACGCGTTACGCGTTATGCGTTATGCGTTATGCGTTATGCGTTATGCGTTATGCGTTATTCGTTATGCGTTATGCGTTATGCGTTATGCGTTATGCGTTATGCGATGTGCGATGTGCGTTATGCGTTATGCGTTATGCGTTATGCGTTATGCGTTATGCGTTATGCGTTATGCGTTATGCGTTATGCGTTATGCGTTATGCGTTATGCGTTATGCGTTATGCGTTATGCGTTATGCGTTAAGCATTATGACTTTTTCGTTATGACTTTTCCATTGAGCGTTATGCGTTATTCGTTATGGGTTATGCGTTATGCGTTATGGGTTATGCGTTATGCGTTATGCGTTATGCGTTAGGCGTTATGCGTTATGCGTTATGCGTTATGCGTTATGCGTTATGCGTTATGCGTTATCCGTTATGCGTTATGCGTTATGCGTTATGCGTTATGCGATATGCGTCATGCGTTAAGCGTTATGCGTTATGCATTATGCGTTATCCGTTATGCGTTATGCGTTATGCGTAATGCGTTATGAGTAATGTGTCATGCGTTATGCGTTATGCGTTATTCGTTAAGCGTTATGCTTTATGCGTTATGCGTTATGCGTTATGCGTTATGCGTTATGCGTTATGCGTTATGCGTTATGCGTCATGCGTCATGCGTAATGCGTTATGCGTTATGCGTTATGCGTTATGCGTTATGCGTTATGCGTTATGCGTTATGCGTTATGCGTTATGCGTTATCCGTTATGCGTTACGCGTTACGCGTTACGCGTTACGCGTTATGCGTTATGCGTTATGCGTTATGCGTTATGCGTTATGCGTTATGCGTTATGCGTTATGCGTTATGCGTTATGCGTTATGCGTTATGCGTTATGCGTTATGCGTTATGCGTTATGCGTTATGCGTTATGCGTTATGCGTTATGCGTTATGCGTTATGCGTTATGCGTTATGCGTTATGCGTTATGCGTTATGCGTTATGCGTTATGCGTTATGCGTTATGCGTTATGCGTTATGCGTTATGCGTTATGCGTTATGCGTTATGCGTTATGCGTTATGCGTTATGCGTTATGCGTTATGCGTTATGCGTTACGCGTTATGCGTTATGCGTTATGCGTTATGCGTTATGCGTTATGCGTTATGCGTTATGCGTTATGCGTTATGCGTTATGTGTTATGCGTTATGCGTTAAGCGTTATACGTTATGCGTTATGCGTTATGCGTTATGTGTTATGCGTTATGCGTTATGTGTTATGCGTTGTGCTTTACGGGTTATGCGATATGCGTTATGCGTTATGACTTTTTCATTGCACGTTATGCGTTATGCGATATGCGTTATGCGTTATGCGTTATGCGTTATGCGTTATGCGTTATGCGTTATGCGTTATGCGTTATGCGTTATGCGTTATGCGTTATGCGTTATGCGTTATGCGTTATGCGTTATGCGTTATGCGTTATGCGTTATGCGTTATGCGTTATGCGTTATGCGTTATGCGTTATGCGTTACGCGTTATGCGTTACGCGTTACGCGTTATGCGTTATGCGTTATGCGTTATGCGTTATGCGTTATGCGTTATTCGTTATGCGTTATGCGTTATGCGTTATGCGTTATGCGTTATGCGTTATGCGATGTGCGATGTGCGATGTGCGTTATGCGTTATGCGTTATGCGTTATGCGTTATGCGTTATGCGTTATGCGTTATGCGTTATGCGTTATGCGTTATGCGTTAAGCATTATGACTTTTTCATTGAGCGTTATGCGTTATGACTTTTCCATTGAGCGTTATGCGTTATTCGTTATGGGTTATGCGTTATGCGTTATGGGTTATGCGTTATGCGTTATGCGTTAGGCGTTATGCGTTATGCGTTATGCGTTATGCGTTATGCGTTATGCGTTATGCGTTATCCGTTATGCGTTATGCGTTATGCGTTATGCGATATGCGTCATGCGTTAAGCGTTATGCGTTATGCATTATGCGTTATCCGTTATGCGTTATGCGTTATGCGTAATGCGTTATGAGTAATGTGTCATGCGTTATGCGTTATGCGTTATTCGTTAAGCGTTATGCTTTATGCGTTATGCGTTATGCGTTATGCGTTATGCGTTATGCGTTATGCGTTATGCGTTATGCGTCATGCGTCATGCGTAATGCGTTATGCGTTATGCGTTATGCGTTATGCGTTATGCGTTACGCGTTACGCGTTACGCGTTATGCGTTATGCGTTATGCGTTATGCGTTATGCGTTATGCGTTATGCGTTATGCGTTATGCGTTATGCGTTATGCGTTATGCGTTATGCGTTATGCGTTATGCGTTATGCGTTATGCGTTATGCGTTATGCGTTATGCGTTATGCGTTATGCGTTATGCGTTATGCGTTATGCGTTATGCGTTATGCGTTATGCGTTATGCGTTATGCGTTATGCGTTATGCGTTATGCGTTATGCGTTATGCGTTATGCGTTATGCGTTATGCGTTATGCGTTATGCGTTATGCGTTATGCGTTATGCGTTATGCGTTATGCGTTATGCGTTATGCGTTATGCGTTATGCGTTATGCGTTATGCGTTATGCGTTATGCGT
Organism: Lasioglossum baleicum; assembly: GCF_051020765.1. Classification (NCBI taxonomy): domain Eukaryota; kingdom Metazoa; phylum Arthropoda; class Insecta; order Hymenoptera; family Halictidae; genus Lasioglossum; species Lasioglossum baleicum. Next base: position 175,529 of record NW_027469266.1, read on the forward strand.
TATGCGATATGCGTTATGCGTTATGCGTCATGCGTTATGCGTTATGCGTTATGCGTTATGCGTTATGCGTTATGCGTTATGCGTTATGCGTTATGCGTTATGCGTTATGCGTTATGCGTTATGCGTTATGCGTTATGCGTTATGCGTTATGCGTTATGCGTTATGCGTTATGCGTTATGCGTTATGCGTTATGCGTTATGCGTTATGCGTTATGCGTTATGCGTTATGCGTTATGCGTTATGCGTTATGCGTTATGCGTTATGCGTTATGCGTTATGCGTTATGTGTTATGCGTTGTGCTTTACGGGTTATGCGATATGCGTTATGCGTTATGACTTTTTCATTGAGCGTTATGCGTTATGCGTAATGCGTTATGCATTATGCGTTATGCGTTATGCGTAATGCGTTATGAGTAATGTGTCATGCGTTATGCGTTATGGACTATGCTTTATGCGTTATGCGTTATGGGTTATCCGTTATGCGTCATGCGTTATGCGTTATTCGTTATGCGTTATGCGTTATGCGTTATGCGTTATGCGTTATGCGTTATGCCTTATGCGTTATGCGTTATGCGATATGCGTTATGCGTTATGCGTTATGCGTTATGCGTTATGTGTTACGCGTTATGCGTTACGCGTTATGCGTTATGCGTTATGCGTTATGCGTTATGCGTTATTCGTTATGCGTTATGCGTTATGCGTTATGCGTTATGCGTTATGCGATGTGCGTTATGCGTTATGCGTTATGCGTTATGCATTATGCGTTATGCGTTATGCGTTATGCGTTATGCGTTATGCGTTATGCGTTATGCGTTATGCGTTATGCGTTATGCGTTAAGCATTATGACTTTTTCATTGAGCGTTATGCGTTATGACTTTTCCATTGAGCGTTATGCGTTATTCGTTATGGGTTATGCGTTATGCGTTATGGGTTATGCGTTATGCGTTATGCGTTATGCGTTATGCATTATGCGTTATGCGTTATCCGTTATGCGTTATGCGTTATGCGTTATGCGATATGCGTCATGCGTTAAGCGTTATGCGTTATGCATTATGCGTTATCCGTTATGCGTTATGCGTTATGCGTAATGCGTTATGAGTAATGTGTCATGCGTTATGCGTTATGCGTTATGCGTTATGCGTTACGCGTTATGCGTTACGCGTTATGCGTTATGCGTTATGCGTTATGCGTTATGCGTTATGCGTTATGCGTTATGCGTTATGCGTTATGCGTTATGCGTTATGCGTTATGCGTTATGCGTTATGCGTTATGCGTTATGCGTTATGCGTTATGCGTTATGCGTTATGCGTTATGCGTTATGCGTTATGCGTTATGCGTTATGCGTTATGCGTTATGCGTTATGCGTTATGCGTTACGCGTTATGCGTTACGCGTTACGCGTTATGCGTTATGCGTTATGCGTTATGCGTTATGCGTTATGCGTTATTCGTTATGCGTTATGCGTTATGCGTTATGCGTTATGCGTTATGCGATGTGCGATGTGCGTTATGCGTTATGCGTTATGCGTTATGCGTTATGCGTTATGCGTTATGCGTTATGCGTTATGCGTTATGCGTTATGCGTTATGCGTTATGCGTTATGCGTTATGCGTTAAGCATTATGACTTTTTCATTGAGCGTTATGCGTTATGACTTTTCCATTGAGCGTTATGCGTTATTCGTTATGGGTTATGCGTTATGCGTTATGGGTTATGCGTTATGCGTTATGCGTTATGCGTTAGGCGTTATGCGTTATGCGTTATGCGTTATGCGTTATGCGTTATGCGTTATGCGTTATCCGTTATGCGTTATGCGTTATGCGTTATGCGTTATGCGATATGCGTCATGCGTTAAGCGTTATGCGTTATGCATTATGCGTTATCCGTTATGCGTTATGCGTTATGCGTAATGCGTTATGAGTAATGTGTCATGCGTTATGCGTTATGCGTTATTCGTTAAGCGTTATGCTTTATGCGTTATGCGTTATGCGTTATGCGTTATGCGTTATGCGTTATGCGTTATGCGTTATGCGTTATGCGTCATGCGTCATGCGTAATGCGTTATGCGTTATGCGTTATGCGTTATGCGTTATGCGTTATGCGTTATGCGTTATGCGTTATGCGTTATGCGTTATGCGTTATGCGTTATCCGTTATGCGTTACGCGTTACGCGTTACGCGTTACGCGTTATGCGTTATGCGTTATGCGTTATGCGTTATGCGTTATGCGTTATGCGTTATGCGTTATGCGTTATGCGTTATGCGTTATGCGTTATGCGTTATGCGTTATGCGTTATGCGTTATGCGTTATGCGTTATGCGTTATGCGTTATGCGTTATGCGTTATGCGTTATGCGTTATGCGTTATGCGTTATGCGTTATGCGTTATGCGTTATGCGTTATGCGTTATGCGTTATGCGTTATGCGTTATGCGTTATGCGTTATGCGTTATGCGTTATGCGTTATGCGTTATGCGATATGCGTTATGCGTTATGCGTCATGCGTCATGCGTTATGCGTTATGCGTTATGCGTTATGCGTTATGCGTTATGCGTTATGCGTTATGCGTTATGCGTTATGCGTTATGCGTTATGCGTTATGCGTTATGCGTTATGCGTTATGCGTTATGCGTTATGCGTTATGCGTTATGCGTTATGCGTTATGCGTTATGCGTTATGCGTTATGCGTTATGCGTTATGCGTTATGCGTTATGCGTTATGCGTTATGCGTTATGCGTTATGCGTTATGCGTTATGCGTTATGCGTTATGCGTTATGCGTTATGCGTTATGCGTTATGCGTTATGCGTTATGCGTTATGCGTTATGCGTTATGCGTTATGCGTTATGCGTTATGCGTTATGCGTTATGCGTTATGCGTTATGCGTTATGCGTTATGCGTTATGCGTTATGCGTTATGTGTTATGCGTTGTGCTTTACGGGTTATGCGATATGCGTTATGCGTTATGACTTTTTCATTGAGCGTTATGCGTTATGCGTAATGCGTTATGCATTATGCGTTATGCGTTATGCGTAATGCGTTATGAGTAATGTGTCATGCGTTATGCGTTATGGACTATGCTTTATGCGTTATGCGTTATGGGTTATCCGTTATGCGTCATGCGTTATGCGTTATTCGTTATGCGTTATGCGTTATGCGTTATGCGTTATGCGTTATGCGTTATGCGTTATGCGATATGCGTTATGCGTTATGCGTTATGCGTTATGCGTTATGTGTTACGCGTTATGCGTTACGCGTTATGCGTTATGCGTTATGCGTTATGCGTTATGCGTTATGCGTTATTCGTTATGCGTTATGCGTTATGCGTTATGCGTTATGCGTTATGCGATGTGCGTTATGCGTTATGCGTTATGCGTTATGCGTTATGCGTTATGCGTTATGCGTTATGCGTTATGCGTTATGCGTTATGCGTTATGCGTTATGCGTTATGCGTTATGCGTTATGCGTTATGTGTTATGCGTTATGCGTTAAGCGTTATACGTTATGCGTTATGCGTTATGCGTTATGTGTTATGCGTTATGCGTTATGTGTTATGCGTTGTGCTTTACGGGTTATGCGATATGCGTTATGCGTTATGACTTTTTCATTGCACGTTATGCGTTATGCGATATGCGTTATGCGTTATGCGTTATGCGTTATGCGTTATGCGTTATGCGTTATGCGTTATGCGTTATGCGTTATGCGTTATGCGTTATGCGTTATGCGTTATGCGTTATGCGTTACGCGTTATGCGTTACGCGTTACGCGTTATGCGTTATGCGTTATGCGTTATGCGTTATGCGTTATTCGTTATGCGTTATGCGTTATGCGTTATGCGTTATGCGTTATGCGATGTGCGATGTGCGTTATGCGTTATGCGTTATGCGTTATGCGTTATGCGTTATGCGTTATGCGTTATGCGTTATGCGTTAAGCATTATGACTTTTTCATTGAGCGTTATGCGTTATGACTTTTCCATTGAGCGTTATGCGTTATTCGTTATGGGTTATGCGTTATGCGTTATGGGTTATGCGTTATGCGTTATGCGTTATGCGTTAGGCGTTATGCGTTATGCGTTATGCGTTATGCGTTATGCGTTATGCGTTATGCGTTATCCGTTATGCGTTATGCGTTATGCGTTATGCGATATGCGTCATGCGTTATGCGTTATGCGTTATGCGTTATGCGTTATGCGTTATGCGTTATGCGTTATGCGTTATGCGTTATGCGTTATGCGTTATGCGTTATGCGTTATGCGTTATGCGTTATGCGTTATGCGTTATGCGTTATGCGTTATGCGTTATGCGTTATGCGTTATGCGTTATGCGTTATGTGTTATGCGTTGTGCTTTACGGGTTATGCGATATGCGTTATGCGTTATGACTTTTTCATTGAGCGTTATGCGTTATGCGTAATGCGTTATGCATTATGCGTTATGCGTTATGCGTAATGCGTTATGAGTAATGTGTCATGCGTTATGCGTTATGGACTATGCTTTATGCGTTATGCGTTATGGGTTATCCGTTATGCGTCATGCGTTATGCGTTATTCGTTATGCGTTATGCGTTATGCGTTATGCGTTATGCGTTATGCGTTATGCGTTATGCGATATGCGTTATGCGTTATGCGTTATGCGTTATGCGTTATGTGTTACGCGTTATGCGTTACGCGTTATGCGTTATGCGTTATGCGTTATGCGTTATGCGTTATGCGTTATGCGTTATGCGTTATGCGTTATGCGTTATGCGTTATGCGTTATGCGTTATGCGTTATGCGTTATGCGTTATGCGTTATGCGTTATGCGTTATGTGTTATGCGTTATGCGTTAAGCGTTATACGTTATGCGTTATGCGTTATGCGTTATGTGTTATGCGTTATGCGTTATGTGTTATGCGTTGTGCTTTACGGGTTATGCGATATGCGTTATGCGTTATGACTTTTTCATTGCACGTTATGCGTTATGCGATATGCGTTATGCGTTATGCGTTATGCGTTATGCGTTATGCGTTATGCGTTATGCGTTATGCGTTATGCGTTATGCGTTATGCGTTATGCGTTATGCGTTATGCGTTATGCGTTATGCGTTATGCGTTATGCGTTATGCGTTATGCGTTATGCGTTATGCGTTATGCGTTATGCGTTATGCGTTATGCGTTATGCGTTATGCGTTACGCGTTATGCGTTACGCGTTACGCGTTATGCGTTATGCGTTATGCGTTATGCGTTATGCGTTATTCGTTATGCGTTATGCGTTATGCGTTATGCGTTATGCGTTATGCGATGTGCGATGTGCGTTATGCGTTATGCGTTATGCGTTATGCGTTATGCGTTATGCGTTATGCGTTATGCGTTATGCGTTAAGCATTATGACTTTTTCATTGAGCGTTATGCGTTATGACTTTTCCATTGAGCGTTATGCGTTATTCGTTATGGGTTATGCGTTATGCGTTATGGGTTATGCGTTATGCGTTATGCGTTATGCGTTAGGCGTTATGCGTTATGCGTTATGCGTTATGCGTTATGCGTTATGCGTTATGCGTTATCCGTTATGCGTTATGCGTTATGCGTTATGCGATATGCGTCATGCGTTAAGCGTTATGCGTTATGCATTATGCGTTATCCGTTATGCGTTATGCGTTATGCGTAATGCGTTATGAGTAATGTGTCATGCGTTATGCGTTATGCGTTATTCGTTAAGCGTTATGCTTTATGCGTTATGCGTTATGCGTTATGCGTTATGCGTTATGCGTTATGCGTTATGCGTTATGCGTCATGCGTCATGCGTAATGCGTTATGCGTTATGCGTTATGCGTTATGCGTTATGCGTTATGCGTTATGCGTTATGCGTTATGCGTTATGCGTTATCCGTTATGCGTTACGCGTTACGCGTTACGCGTTATGCGTTATGCGTTATGCGTTATGCGTTATGCGTTATGCGTTATGCGTTATGCGTTATGCGTTATGCGTTATGCGTTATGCGTTATGCGTTATGCGTTATGCGTTATGCGTTATGCGTTATGCGTTATGCGTTATGCGTTATGCGTTATGCGTTATGCGTTATGCGTTATGTGTTACGCGTTATGCGTTACGCGTTATGCGTTATGCGTTATGCGTTATGCGTTATGCGTTATGCGTTATTCGTTATGCGTTATGCGTTATGCGTTATGCGTTATGCGTTATGCGATGTGCGTTATGCGTTATGCGTTATGCGTTATGCGTTATGCGTTATGCGTTATGCGTTATGCGTTATGCGTTATGCGTTATGCGTTATGCGTTATGCGTTATGCGTTATGCGTTATGCGTTATGTGTTATGCGTTATGCGTTAAGCGTTATACGTTATGCGTTATGCGTTATGCGTTATGTGTTATGCGTTATGCGTTATGTGTTATGCGTTGTGCTTTACGGGTTATGCGATATGCGTTATGCGTTATGACTTTTTCATTGCACGTTATGCGTTATGCGATATGCGTTATGCGTTATGCGTTATGCGTTATGCGTTATGCGTTATGCGTTATGCGTTATGCGTTATGCGTTATGCGTTATGCGTTATGCGTTATGCGTTATGCGTTATGCGTTATGCGTTATGCGTTATGCGTTATGCGTTATGCGTTATGCGTTATGCGTTATGCGTTATGCGTTATGCGTTATGCGTTATGCGTTATGCGTTATGCGTTATGCGTTACGCGTTATGCGTTACGCGTTACGCGTTATGCGTTATGCGTTATGCGTTATGCGTTATGCGTTATTCGTTATGCGTTATGCGTTATGCGTTATGCGTTATGCGTTATGCGATGTGCGATGTGCGTTATGCGTTATGCGTTATGCGTTATGCGTTATGCGTTATGCGTTATGCGTTATGCGTTATGCGTTAAGCATTATGACTTTTTCATTGAGCGTTATGCGTTATGACTTTTCCATTGAGCGTTATGCGTTATTCGTTATGGGTTATGCGTTATGCGTTATGGGTTATGCGTTATGCGTTATGCGTTATGCGTTAGGCGTTATGCGTTATGCGTTATGCGTTATGCGTTATGCGTTATGCGTTATGCGTTATCCGTTATGCGTTATGCGTTATGCGTTATGCGATATGCGTCATGCGTTAAGCGTTATGCGTTATGCATTATGCGTTATCCGTTATGCGTTATGCGTTATGCGTAATGCGTTATGAGTAATGTGTCATGCGTTATGCGTTATGCGTTATTCGTTAAGCGTTATGCTTTATGCGTTATGCGTTATGCGTTATGCGTTATGCGTTATGCGTTATGCGTTATGCGTTATGCGTCATGCGTCATGCGTAATGCGTTATGCGTTATGCGTTATGCGTTATGCGTTATGCGTTATGCGTTATGCGTTATGCGTTATGCGTTATGCGTTATGCGTTATGCGTTATGCGTTATCCGTTATGCGTTACGCGTTACGCGTTATGCGTTATGCGTTATGCGTTATGCGTTATGCGTTATGCGTTATGCGTTATGCGTTATGCGTTATGCGATATGCGTTATGCGTTATGCGTTATGCGTTATACGTTACGTGTTACGCGTTATGCGTTACGCGTTATGCGTTATGCGTTATGCGTTATGCGTTATGCGTTATGCGTTATGCGTTATTCGTTATGCGTTATGCGTTATGCGTTATGCGTTATGCGTTATGCGTTATGCGTTATGCGATGTGCGTTATGCGTTATGCGTTATGCGTTATTCGTTATGCGTTATGCGTTATGCGTTATGCGTTATGCGTTATGCGTTATGCGTTATGCGTTATGCGTTATGCGTTATGCGTTATGCGTTATGCGTTATGCGTTATGCGTTAAGCATTATGACTTTTTCATTGAGCGTTATGCGTTATGACTTTTCCATTGAGCGTTATGCGTTATTCGTTATGGGTTATGCGTTATGCGTTATGGGTTATGCGTTATGCGTTATGCGTTATGCGTTATGCGTTATGCATTATGCGTTATGCGTTATCCGTTATGCGTTATGCGTTATGCGTTATGCGATATGCGTCATGCGTTAAGCGTTATGCGTTATGCATTATGCGTTATCCGTTATGCGTTATGCGTTATGCGTAATGCGTTATGAGTAATGTGTCATGCGTTATGCGTTATGCGTTATGCGTTATGCGTTACGCGTTATGCGTTACGCGTTATGCGTTATGCGTTATGCGTTATGCGTTATGCGTTATGCGTTATGCGTTATGCGTTATGCGTTATGCGTTATGCGTTATGCGTTATGCGTTATGCGTTATGCGTTATGCGTTATGCGTTATGCGTTATGCGTTATGCGTTATGCGTTATGCGTTATGCGTTATGCGTTATGCGTTATGCGTTATGCGTTATGCGTTATGCGTTATGCGTTATGCGTTATGCGTTATGCGTTATGCGTTATGCGTTATGCGTTATGCGTTATGCGTTATGCGTTATGCGTTATGCGTTACGCGTTACGCGTTACGCGTTATGCGTTATGCGTTATGCGTTATGCGTTATGCGTTATGCGTTATGCGTTATGTGTTATGCGTTATGCGTTAAGCGTTATACGTTATGCGTTATGCGTTATGTGTTATGCGTTATGCGTTATGTGTTATGCGTTGTGCTTTACGGGTTATGCGATATGCGTTATGCGTTATGACTTTTTCATTGAACGTTATGCGTTATGCGATATGCGTTATGCGTTATGCGTTATGCGTTATGCGTTATGCGTTATGCGTTATGCGTTATGCGTTATGCGTTATGCGTTATGCGTTATGCGTTATGCGTTATGCGTTATGCGTTATGCGTTATGCGTTATGCGTTATGCGTTATGCGTTATGCGTTATGCGTTATGCGTTATGCGTTATGCGTTATGCGTTATGCGTTATGCGTTATGCGTTATGCGTTATGCGTTATGCGTTATGCGTTACGCGTTATGCGTTACGCGTTACGCGTTATGCGTTATGCGTTATGCGTTATGCGTTATGCGTTATGCGTTATTCGTTATGCGTTATGCGTTATGCGTTATGCGTTATGCGTTATGCGATGTGCGATGTGCGTTATGCGTTATGCGTTATGCGTTATGCGTTATGCGTTATGCGTTATGCGTTATGCGTTATGCGTTATGCGTTATGCGTTATGCGTTATGCGTTATGCGTTATGCGTTATGCGTTAAGCATTATGACTTTTTCATTGAGCGTTATGCGTTATGACTTTTCCATTGAGCGTTATGCGTTATTCGTTATGGGTTATGCGTTATGCGTTATGGGTTATGCGTTATGCGTTATGCGTTATGCGATAGGCGTTATGCGTTATGCGTTATGCGTTATGCGTTATGCGTTATGCGTTATCCGTTATGCGTTATGCGTTATGCGTTATGCGTTATGCGATATGCGTCATGCGTTAAGCGTTATGCGTTATGCATTATGCGTTATCCGTTATGCGTTATGCGTTATGCGTAATGCGTTATGAGTAATGTGTCATGCGTTATGCGTTATGCGTTATTCGTTAAGCGTTATGCTTTATGCGTTATGCGTTATGCGTTATGCGTTATGCGTTATGCGTTATGCGTTATGCGTTATGCGTTATGCGTCATGCGTCATGCGTAATGCGTTATGCGTTATGCGTTATGCGTTATGCGTTATGCGTTATGCGTTATGCGTTATGCGTTATGCGTTATGCGTTATGCGTTATGCGTTATGCGTTATGCGTTATCCGTTATGCGTTACGCGTTACGCGTTACGCGTTACGCGTTACGCGTTATGCGTTATGCGTTATGCGTTATGCGTTATGCGTTATGCGTTATGCGTTATGCGTTATGCGTTATGCGTTATGCGTTATGCGTTATGCGTTATGCGTTATGCGTTATGCGTTATGCGTTATGCGTTATGCGTTATGCGTTATGCGTTATGCGTTATGCGTTATGCGTTATGCGTTATGCGTTATGCGTTATGCGTTATGCGTTATGCGTTATGCGTTATGCGTTATGCGTTATGCGTTATGCGTTATGCGTTATGCGTTATGCGTTATGCGTTATGCGTTATGCGTTATGCGTTATGCGTTATGCGTTATGCGTTATGCGTTATGCGTTATGCGTTATGCGTTATGCGTTATGCGTTATGCGTTATGCGTTATGCGTTATGCGTTATGCGTTATGCGTTATGCGTTATGCGTTATGCGTTATGCGTTATGCGTTATGCGTTATGCGTTATGCGTTATGCGTTATGCGTTATGCGTTATGCGTTATGCGTTATGCGTTATGCGTTATGCGTTATGCGTTATGCGTTATGCGTTATGCGTTATGCGTTATGCGTTATGCGTTATGCGTTATGCGTTATGCGTTATGCGTTATGCGTTATGCGTTATGCGTTATGCGTTATGCGTTATGCGTTATGCGTTATGCGTTATGCGTTATGCGTTATGCGTTATGCGTTATGCGTTATGCGTTATGCGTTATGCGTTATGCGTTATGCGTTATGCGTTATGTGTTATGCGTTGTGCTTTACGGGTTATGCGATATGCGTTATGCGTTATGACTTTTTCATTGAGCGTTATGCGTTATGCGTAATGCGTTATGCATTATGCGTTATGCGTTATGCGTTATGCGTAATGCGTTATGAGTAATGTGTCATGCGTTATGCGTTATGGACTATGCTTTATGCGTTATGCGTTATGGGTTATCCGTTATGCGTCATGCGTTATGCGTTATTCGTTATGCGTTATGCGTTATGCGTTATGCGTTATGCGTTATGCGTTATGCGTTATGCGATATGCGTTATGCGTTATGCGTTATGCGTTATGCGTTATGTGTTACGCGTTATGCGTTACGCGTTATGCGTTATGCGTTATGCGTTATGCGTTATGCGTTATGCGTTATTCGTTATGCGTTATGCGTTATGCGTTATGCGTTATGCGTTATGCGATGTGCGTTATGCGTTATGCGTTATGCGTTATGCGTTATGCGTTATGCATTATGCGTTATGCGTTATGCGTAATGCGTTATGAGTAATGTGTCATGCGTTATGCGTTATGGACTATGCTTTATGCGTTATGCGTTATGGGTTATCCGTTATGCGTCATGCGTTATGCGTTATTCGTTATGCGTTATGCGTTATGCGTTATGCGTTATGCGTTATGCGTTATGCGTTATGCGATATGCGTTATGCGTTATGCGTTATGCGTTATACGTTACGTGTTACGCGTTATGCGTTACGCGTTATGCGTTATGCGTTATGCGTTATGCGTTATGCGTTATGCGTTATTCGTTATGCGTTATGCGTTATGCGTTATGCGTTATGCGTTATGCGTTATGCGTTATGCGTTATGCGTTATGCGTTATGCGTTATGCGTTATGCGTTATGCGTTATGCGTTATGCGTTATGCGTTATGCGTTATGCGTTATGCGTTATGCGTTATGCGTTATGCGTTATGCGTTATGCGTTATGCGTTATGCGTTATGTGTTATGCGTTGTGCTTTACGGGTTATGCGATATGCGTTATGCGTTATGACTTTTTCATTGAGCGTTATGCGTTATGCGTAATGCGTTATGCATTATGCGTTATGCGTTATGCGTAATGCGTTATGAGTAATGTGTCATGCGTTATGCGTTATGGACTATGCTTTATGCGTTATGCGTTATGGGTTATCCGTTATGCGTCATGCGTTATGCGTTATTCGTTATGCGTTATGCGTTATGCGTTATGCGTTATGCGTTATGCGTTATGCGTTATGCGATATGCGTTATGCGTTATGCGTTATGCGTTATACGTTACGTGTTACGCGTTATGCGTTACGCGTTATGCGTTATGCGTTATGCGTTATGCGTTATGCGTTATGCGTTATTCGTTATGCGTTATGCGTTATGCGTTATGCGTTATGCGTTATGCGTTATGCGTTATTCGATGTGCGTTATGCGTTATGCGTTATGCGTTATTCGTTATGCGTTATGCGTTATGCGTTATGCGTTATGCGTTATGCGTTATGCGTTATGCGTTATGCGTTATGCGTTATGCGTTATGCGTTATGCGTTATGCGTTATGCGTTAAGCATTATGACTTTTTCATTGAGCGTTATGCGTTATGACTTTTCCATTGAGCGTTATGCGTTATTCGTTATGGGTTATGCGTTATGCGTTATGGGTTATGCGTTATGCGTTATGCGTTATGCGTTATGCGTTATGCATTATGCGTTATGCGTTATCCGTTATGCGTTATGCGTTATGCGTTATGCGATATGCGTCATGCGTTAAGCGTTATGCGTTATGCATTATGCGTTATCCGTTATGCGTTATGCGTTATGCGTAATGCGTTATGAGTAATGTGTCATGCGTTATGCGTTATGCGTTATGCGTTATGCGTTACGCGTTATGCGTTACGCGTTATGCGTTACGCGTTATGCGTTATGCGTTATGCGTTATGCGTTATGCGTTATGCGTTATGCGTTATGCGTTATGCGTTATGCGTTATGCGTTATGCGTTATGCGTTATGCGTTATGCGTTATGCGTTATGCGTTATGCGTTATGCGTTATGCGTTATGCGTTATGCGTTATGCGTTATGCGTTATGCGTTATGCGTTATGCGTTATGCGTTATGCGTTATGCGTTATGCGTTATGCGTTATGCGTTATGCGTTATGCGTTATGCGTTATGCGTTATGCGTTACGCGTTACGCGTTATGCGTTATGCGTTATGCGTTATGCGTTATGCGTTATGCGTTATGCGTTATGTGTTATGCGTTATGCGTTAAGCGTTATACGTTATGCGTTATGCGTTATGTGTTATGCGTTATGCGTTATGTGTTATGCGTTGTGCTTTACGGGTTATGCGATATGCGTTATGCGTTATGACTTTTTCATTGAACGTTATGCGTTATGCGATATGCGTTATGCGTTATGCGTTATGCGTTATGCGTTATGCGTTATGCGTTATGCGTTATGCGTTATGCGTTATGCGTTATGCGTTATGCGTTATGCGTTATGCGTTACGCGTTATGCGTTACGCGTTATGCGTTATGCGTTATGCGTTATGCGTTATTCGTTATGCGTTATGCGTTATGCGTTATGCGTTATGCGTTATGCGTTATGCGTTATGCGATATGCGTTATGCGTTATGCGTTATGCGTTATGCGTTATGCGTTACGCGTTATGCGTTACGCGTTATGCGTTATGCGTTATGCGTTATGCGTTATGCGTTATGCGTTATTCGTTATGCGTTATGCGTTATGCGTTATGCGTTATGCGTTATGCGTTATGCGTTATGCGTTATGCGTTATGCGATGTGCGTTATGCGTTATGCGTTATGCGTTATGCGTTATGCGTTATGCGTTATGCGTTATGCGTTATGCGTTATGCGTTATGCGTTATGCGTTATGCGTTATGCGTTATGCGTTATGCGTTATGCGTTATGCGTTATGCGTTATGCGTTATGCGTTAAGCATTATGACTTTTTCATTGAGCGTTATGCGTTATGACTTTTCCATTGAGCGTTATGCGTTATTCGTTATGGGTTATGCGTTATGCGTTATGGGTTATGCGTTATGCGTTATGCGTTATGCGTTATGCGTTATGCATTATGCGTTATGCGTTATCCGTTATGCGTTATGCGTTATGCGTTATGCGTTATGCGTTATGCGTTATGCATTATGCGTTATGCGTTATCCGTTATGCGTTAAGCGTTATGCGTTATGCATTATGCGTTATCCGTTATGCGTTATGCGTTATGCGTAATGCGTTATGAGTAATGTGTCATGCGTTATGCGTTATGCGTTATGCGTTATGCGTTATGCGTTATGCGTTATGCGTTATGCGTTATGCGTTATGCGTTACGCGTTACGCGTTATGCGTTATGCGTTATGCGTTATGCGTTATGCGTTATGCGTTATGCGTTATGCGTTATGTGTTATGCGTTATGCGTTAAGCGTTATACGTTATGCGTTATGCGTTATGTGTTATGCGTTATGCGTTATGTGTTATGCGTTGTGCTTTACGGGTTATGCGATATGCGTTATGCTTTATGACTTTTTCATTGAACGTTATGCGTTATGCGATATGCGTTATGCGTTATGCGTTATGCGTTATGCGTTATGCGTTATGCGTTATGCGTTATGCGTTATGTGTTATGCGTTATGCGTTATGCGTTATGCGTTATGCGTTATGCGTTATGCGTTATGCGTTATGCGTTATGCGTTATGCGTTATGCGTTATGCGTTATGCGTTATGCGTTATGCGTTATGCGTTATGCGTTATGCGTTATGCGTTATGCGTTATGCGTTATGCGTTATGCGTTATGCGTTATGCGTTATGCGTTATGCGTTATGCGTTATGCGTTATGCGTTATGCGTTATGCGTTATGCGTTATGCGTTATGCGTTATGCGTTATGCGTTATGCGTTATGCGTTATGCGTTATGCGTTATGCGTTATGCGTTATGCGTTATGCGTTATGCGTTATGCGTTATGCGTTATGCGTTATGCGTTATGCGTTATGCGTTATGCGTTATGCGTTATGCGTTATGCGTTATGCGTTATGCGTTATGCGTTATGCGTTATGCGTTATGCGTTATGCGTTATGCGTTATGCGTTATGCGTTATGCGTTATGCGTTATGCGTTATGCGTTATGCGTTATGCGTTATGCGTTATGCGTTATGAGTTATGCGTTATGCGTTATGCGTTATGCGTTATGCGATGTGCGTTATGCGTTATGCGTTATGCGTTATGCGTTATGCGTTATGCGTTATGCGTTATGCGTTATGCGTTATGCGTTATGCGTTATGCGTTATGCGTTATGCGTTAAGCATTATGACTTTTTCATTGAGCGTTAAGCGTTATGACTTTTCCATTGAGCGTTATGCGTTATTCGTTATGGGTTATGCGTTATGCGTTATGGGTTATGCGTTATGCGTTATGCGTTATGCGTTATGCGTTATGCATTATGCGTTATGCGTTATCCGTTATGCGTTATGCGTTATGCGTTATGCGTTATGCGATATGCGTCATGCGTTAAGCGTTATGCGTTATGCATTATGCGTTATCCGTTATGCGTTATGCGTTATGCGTAATGCGTTATGAGTAATGTGTCATGCGTTATGCGTTATGCGTTATGCGTTATGCGTTATGCGTTATGCGTTATGCGTTATGCGTTATGCGTTATGCGTTATGCGTTATGCGTTATGCGTTATGCGTTATGCGTTAAGCGTTATGCGTTATGCGTTACGCGTTACGCGTTATGCGTTATGCGTTATGCGTTATGCGTTATGCGTTATGCGTTATGCGTTATGCGTTATGTGTTATGCGTTATGCGTTAAGCGTTATACGTTATGCGTTATGCGTTATGTGTTATGCGTTATGCGTTATGTGTTATGCGTTGTGCTTTACGGGTTATGCGATATGCGTTATGCGTTATGACTTTTTCATTGAACGTTATGCGTTATGCGATATGCGTTATGCGTTATGCGTTATGCGTTATGCGTTATGCGTTATGCGTTATGCGTTATGCGTTATGCGTTATGCGTTATGCGTTACGCGTTATGCGTTACGCGTTATGCGTTATGCGTTATGCGTTATTCGTTATGCGTTATGCGTTATGCGTTATGCGTTATGCGTTATGCGTTATGCGTTATGCGATATGCGTCATGCGTTAAGCGTTATGCGTTATGCATTATGCGTTATCCGTTATGCGTTATGCGTTATGCGTAATGCGTTATGAGTAATGTGTCATGCGTTATGCGTTATGCGTTATTCGTTAAGCGTTATGCTTTATGCGTTATGCGTTATGCGTTATGCGTTATGCGTTATGCGTTATGCGTTATGCGTTATGCGTTATGCGTCATGCGTCATGCGTAATGCGTTATGCGTTATGCGTTATGCGTTATGCGTTATGCGTTATGCGTTATGTGTTATGCGTTGTGCTTTACGGGTTATGCGATATGCGTTATGCGTTATGACTTTTTCATTGAGCGTTATGCGTTATGCGTAATGCGTTATGCATTATGCGTTATGCGTTATGCGTAATGCGTTATGAGTAATGTGTCATGCGTTATGCGTTATGGACTATGCTTTATGCGTTATGCGTTATGGGTTATCCGTTATGCGTCATGCGTTATGCGTTATGCGTTATGCGTTATGCGTTATGCGTTATGCGTTATGCGTTATGCGTTATGCGTTATGCGTTATGCGTTATGCGTTATGCGTTATGCGTTATGCGTTATGCGTTATGCGTTATGCGTTATGCGTTATGCGTTATGCGTTATGCGTTATGCGTTATGCGTTATGCGTTATGCGTTATGCGTTATGCGTTATGCGTTATGCGTTATGCGTTATGCGTTATGCGTTATGCGTTATGCGTTATGCGTTATGCGTTATGCGTTATGCGTTATGCGTTATGCGTTATGCGTTATGCGTTATGCGTTATGCGTTATGCGTTATGCGTTATGCGTTATGTGTTATGCGTTGTGCTTTACGGGTTATGCGATATGCGTTATGCGTTATGACTTTTTCATTGAGCGTTATGCGTTATGCGTAATGCGTTATGCATTATGCGTTATGCGTTATGCGTAATGCGTTATGAGTAATGTGTCATGCGTTATGCGTTATGGACTATGCTTTATGCGTTATGCGTTATGGGTTATCCGTTATGCGTCATGCGTTATGCGTTATTCGTTATGCGTTATGCGTTATGCGTTATGCGTTATGCGTTATGCGTTATGCGTTATGCGTTATGCGATATGCGTTATGCGTTATGCGTTATGCGTTATGCGTTATGTGTTACGCGTTATGCGTTACGCGTTATGCGTTATGCGTTATGCGTTATGCGTTATGCGTTATGCGTTATTCGTTATGCGTTATGCGTTATGCGTTATGCGTTATGCGTTATGCGATGTGCGTTATGCGTTATGCGTTATGCGTTATGCGTTATGCGTTATGCGTTATGCGTTATGCGTTATGCGTTATGCGTTATGCGTTATGCGTTATGCGTTATGCGTTATGCGTTATGCGTTATGCGTTATGCGTTATGCGTTAAGCATTATGACATTTTCATTGAGCGTTATGCGTTATGACTTTTCCATTGAGCGTTATGCGTTATTCGTTATGGGTTATGCGTTATGCGTTATGGGTTATGCGTTATGCGTTATGCGTTATGCGTTATGCGTTATGCATTATGCGTTATGCGTTATCCGTTATGCGTTATGCGTTATGCGTTATGCGATATGCGTCATGCGTTAAGCGTTATGCGTTATGCATTATGCGTTATCCGTTATGCGTTATGCGTTATGCGTAATGCGTTATGAGTAATGTGTCATGCGTTATGCGTTATGCGTTATGCGTTATGCGTTACGCGTTATGCGTTACGCGTTATGCGTTATGCGTTATGCGTTATGCGTTATGCGTTATGCGTTATGCGTTATGCGTTATGCGTTATGCGTTATGCGTTATGCGTTATGCGTTATGCGTTATGCGTTATGCGTTATGCGTTATGCGTTATGCGTTATGCGTTATGCGTTATGCGTTATGCGTTATGCGTTATGCGTTATGCGTTATGCGTTATGCGTTATGCGTTATGCGTTACGCGTTATGCGTTACGCGTTACGCGTTATGCGTTATGCGTTATGCGTTATGCGTTATGCGTTATGCGTTATTCGTTATGCGTTATGCGTTATGCGTTATGCGTTATGCGTTATGCGATGTGCGATGTGCGTTATGCGTTATGCGTTATGCGTTATGCGTTGTGCGTTATGCGTTATGCGTTATGCGTTATGCGTTATGCGTTATGCGTTAAGCATTATGACTTTTTCATTGAGCGTTATGCGTTATGACTTTTCCATTGAGCGTTATGCGTTATTCGTTATGGGTTATGCGTTATGCGTTATGGGTTATGCGTTATGCGTTATGCGTTATGCGTTAGGCGTTATGCGTTATGCGTTATGCGTTATGCGTTATGCGTTATGCGTTATGCGTTATGCGTTATGCGTTATGCGATATGCGTCATGCGTTAAGCGTTATGCGTTATGCATTATGCGTTATCCGTTATGCGTTATGCGTTATGCGTAATGCGTTATGAGTAATGTGTCATGCGTTATGCGTTATGCGTTATTCGTTAAGCGTTATGCTTTATGCGTTATGCGTTATGCGTTATGCGTTATGCGTTATGCGTTATGCGTTATGCGTTATGCGTTATGCGTCATGCGTCATGCGTAATGCGTTATGCGTTATGCGTTATGCGTTATGCGTTATGCGTTATGCGTTATGCGTTATGCGTTATGCGTTATGCGTTATGCGTTATGCGTTATCCGTTATGCGTTACGCGTTACGCGTTATGCGTTATGCGTTATGCGTTATGCGTTATGCGTTATGCGTTATGCGTTATGCGTTATGCGTTATGCGTTATGCGTTATGCGTTATGCGTTATGCGTTATGCGTTATGCGTTATGCGTTATGCGTTATGCGTTATGCGTTATGCGTTATGCGTTATGCGTTATGCGTTATGCGTTATGCGTTATGCGTTATGCGTTATGCGTTATGCGTTATGCGTTATGCGTTATGCGTTATGCGTTATGCGTTATGCGTTATGCGTTATGCGTTATGCGTTATGCGTTATGCGTTATGCGTTATGCGTTATGCGTTATGCGTTATGCGTTATGCGTTATGCGTTATGCGTTATGCGTTATGCGTTATGCGTTATGCGTTATGCGTTATGCGTTATGCGTTATGCGTTATGCGTTATGCGTTATGCGTTATGCGTTATGCGTTATGCGTTATGCGTTATGCGTTATGTGTTATGCGTTGTGCTTTACGGGTTATGCGATATGCGTTATGCGTTATGACTTTTTCATTGAGCGTTATGCGTTATGCGTAATGCGTTATGCATTATGCGTTATGCGTTATGCGTAATGCGTTATGAGTAATGTGTCATGCGTTATGCGTTATGGACTATGCTTTATGCGTTATGCGTTATGGGTTATCCGTTATGCGTCATGCGTTATGCGTTATTCGTTATGCGTTATGCGTTATGCGTTATGCGTTATGCGTTATGCGTTATGCGATATGCGTTATGCGTTATGCGTTATGCGTTATACGTTACGTGTTACGCGTTATGCGTTACGCGTTATGCGTTATGCGTTATGCGTTATGCGTTATGCGTTATGCGTTATTCGTTATGCGTTATGCGTTATGCGTTATGCGTTATGCGTTATGCGATGTGCGTTATGCGTTATGCGTTATGCGTTATTCGTTATGCGTTATGCGTTATGCGTTATGCGTTATGCGTTATGCGTTATGCGTTATGCGTTATGCGTTATGCGTTATGCGTTATGCGTTATGCGTTATGCGTTAAGCATTATGACTTTTTCATTGAGCGTTATGCGTTATGACTTTTCCATTGAGCGTTATGCGTTATTCGTTATGGGTTATGCGTTATGCGTTATGGGTTATGCGTTATGCGTTATGCGTTATGCGTTATGCGTTATACATTATGCGTTATGCGTTATCCGTTATGCGTTATGCGTTATGCGTTATGCGATATGCGTCATGCGTTAAGCGTTATGCGTTATGCATTATGCGTTATCCGTTATGCGTTATGCGTTATGCGTAATGCGTTATGAGTAATGTGTCATGCGTTATGCGTTATGCGTTATGCGTTATGCGTTACGCGTTATGCGTTACGCGTTATGCGTTATGCGTTATGCGTTATGCGTTATGCGTTATGCGTTATGCGTTATGCGTTATGCGTTATGCGTTATGCGTTATGCGTTATGCGTTATGCGTTATGCGTTATGCGTTATGCGTTATGCGTTATGCGTTATGCGTTATGCGTTATGCGTTATGCGTTATGCGTTATGCGTTATGCGTTATGCGTTATGCGTTATGCGTTATGCGTTATGCGTTATGCGTTATGCGTTACGCGTTACGCGTTATGCGTTATGCGTTATGCGTTATGCGTTATGCGTTATGCGTTATGCGTTATGTGTTATGCGTTATGCGTTAAGCGTTATACGTTATGCGTTATGCGTTATGTGTTATGCGTTATGCGTTATGTGTTATGCGTTGTGCTTTACGGGTTATGCGATATGCGTTATGCGTTATGACTTTTTCATTGAACGTTATGCGTTATGCGATATGCGTTATGCGTTATGCGTTATGCGTTATGCGTAATGCGTTATGCGTTATGCGTTATGCGTTATGCGTTATGCGTTACGCGTTATGCGTTACGCGTTATGCGTTATGCGTTATGCGTTATGCGTTATTCGTTATGCGTTATGCGTTATGCGTTATGCGTTATGCGTTATGCGTTATGCGTTATGCGATATGCGTTATGCGTTATGCGTTATGCGTTATGCGTTATGCGTTATGCGTTACGCGTTATGCGTTACGCGTTATGCGTTATGCGTTATGCGTTATGCGTTATGCGTTATGCGTTATTCGTTATGCGTTATGCGTTATGCGTTATGCGTTATGCGTTATGCGTTATGCGTTATGCGTTATGCGATGTGCGTTATGCGTTATGCGTTATGCGTTATGCGTTATGCGTTATGCGTTATGCGTTATGCGTTATGCGTTATGCGTTATGCGTTATGCGTTATGCGTTATGCGTTATGCGTTAAGCATTATGACTTTTTCATTGAGCGTTATGCTTTATGACTTTTCCATTGAGCGTTATGCGTTATTCGTTATGGGTTATGCGTTATGCGTTATGGGTTATGCGTTATGCGTTATGCGTTATGCGTTATGCGTTATGCATTATGCGTTATGCGTTATCCGTTATGCGTTATGCGTTATGCGTTATGCGTTATGCGTTATGCGTTATGCATTATGCGTTATGCGTTATCCGTTATGCGTTAAGCGTTATGCGTTATGCATTATGCGTTATCCGTTATGCGTTATGCGTTATGCGTAATGCGTTATGAGTAATGTGTCATGCGTTATGCGTTATGCGTTATGCGTTATGCGTTATGCGTTATGCGTTATGCGTTATGCGTTATGCGTTATGCGTTACGCGTTACGCGTTATGCGTTATGCGTTATGCGTTATGCGTTATGCGTTATGCGTTATGCGTTATGCGTTATGTGTTATGCGTTATGCGTTAAGCGTTATACGTTATGCGTTATGCGTTATGTGTTATGCGTTATGCGTTATGTGTTATGCGTTGTGCTTTACGGGTTATGCGATATGCGTTATGCTTTATGACTTTTTCATTGAACGTTATGCGTTATGCGATATGCGTTATGCGTTATGCGTTATGCGTTATGCGTTATGCGTTATGCGTTATGCGTTATGTGTTATGCGTTATGCGTTATGCGTTATGCGTTATGCGTTATGCGTTATGCGTTATGCGTTATGCGTTATGCGTTATGCGTTATGCGTTATGCGTTATGCGTTATGCGTTATGCGTTATGCGTTATGCGTTATGCGTTATGCGTTATGCGTTATGCGTTATGCGTTATGCGTTATGCGTTATGCGTTATGCGTTATGCGTTATGCGTTATGCGTTATGCGTTATGCGTTATGCGTTATGCGTTATGCGTTATGCGTTATGCGTTATGCGTTATGCGTTATGCGTTATGCGTTATGCGTTATGCGTTATGCGTTATGCGTTATGCGTTATGCGTTATGCGTTATGCGTTATGCGTTATGCGTTATGCGTTATGCGTTATGCGTTATGCGTTATGCGTTATGCGTTATGCGTTATGCGTTATGCGTTATGCGTTATGCGTTATGCGTTAAGCATTATGACTTTTTCATTGAGCGTTATGAGTTATGACTTTTCCATTGAGCGTTATGCGTTATTCGTTATGGGTTATGCGTTATGCGTTATGGGTTATGCGTTATGCGTTATGCGTTATGCGTTATGCGTTATGCATTATGCGTTATGCGTTATCCGTTATGCGTTATGCGTTATGCGTTATGCGTTATGCGTTATGCGTTATGCATTATGCGTTATGCGTTATCCGTTATGCGTTAAGCGTTATGCGTTATGCATTATGCGTTATCCGTTATGCGTTATGCGTTATGCGTAATGCGTTATGAGTAATGTGTCATGCGTTATGCGTTATGCGTTATGCGTTATGCGTTATGCGTTATGCGTTATGCGTTATGCGTTATGCGTTATGCGTTACGCGTTACGCGTTATGCGTTATGCGTTATGCGTTATGCGTTATGCGTTATGCGTTATGCGTTATGCGTTATGTGTTATGCGTTATGCGTTAAGCGTTATACGTTATGCGTTATGCGTTATGTGTTATGCGTTATGCGTTATGTGTTATGCGTTGTGCTTTACGGGTTATGCGATATGCGTTATGCTTTATGACTTTTTCATTGAACGTTATGCGTTATGCGATATGCGTTATGCGTTATGCGTTATGCGTTATGCGTTATGCGTTATGCGTTATGCGTTATGCGTTATGTGTTATGCGTTATGCGTTATGCGTTATGCGTTATGCGTTATGCGTTATGCGTTATGCGTTATGCGTTATGCGTTATGCGTTATGCGTTATGCGTTATGCGTTATGCGTTATGCGTTATGCGTTATGCGTTATGCGTTATGCGTTATGCGTTATGCGTTATGCGTTATGCGTTATGCGTTATGCGTTATGCGTTATGCGTTATGCGTTATGCGTTATGCGTTATGCGTTATGCGTTATGCGTTATGCGTTATGCGTTATGCGTTATGCGTTATGCGTTATGCGTTATGCGTTATGCGTTATGCGTTATGCGTTATGCGTTATGCGTTATGCGTTATGCGTTATGCGTTATGCGTTATGCGTTATGCGTTATGCGTTATGCGTTATGCGTTATGCGTTATGCGTTATGCGTTATGCGTTATGCGTTATGCGTTATGCGTTATGCGTTATGCGTTATGCGTTATGCGTTATGCGTTATGCGTTATGCGTTATGCGTTATGCGTTATGAGTTATGCGTTATGCGTTATGCGTTATGCGTTATGCGATGTGCGTTATGCGTTATGCGTTATGCGTTATGCGTTATGCGTTATACGTTATGCGTTATGCGTTATGCGTTATGCGTTATGCGTTATGCGTTATGCGTTATGCGTTATGCGTTATGCGTTATGCGTTAAGCATTATGACTTTTTCATTGAGCGTTAAGCGTTATGACTTTTCCATTGAGCGTTATGCGTTATTCGTTATGGGTTATGCGTTATGCGTTATGGGTTATGCGTTATGCGTTATGCGTTATGCGTTATGCGTTATGCATTATGCGTTATGCGTTATCCGTTATGCGTTATGCGTTATGCGTTATGCGTTATGCGTTATGCGATATGCGTCATGCGTTAAGCGTTATGCGTTATGCATTATGCGTTATCCGTTATGCGTTATGCGTTATGCGTAATGCGTTATGAGTAATGTGTCATGCGTTATGCGTTATGCGTTATGCGTTATGCGTTATGCGTTATGCGTTATGCGTTATGCGTTATGCGTTATGCGTTATGCGTTATGCGTTATGCGTTAAGCGTTATGCGTTATGCGTTACGCGTTACGCGTTATGCGTTATGCGTTATGCGTTATGCGTTATGCGTTATGCGTTATGCGTTATGCGTTATGTGTTATGCGTTATGCGTTAAGCGTTATACGTTATGCGTTATGCGTTATGTGTTATGCGTTATGCGTTATGTGTTATGCGTTGTGCTTTACGGGTTATGCGATATGCGTTATGCGTTATGACTTTTTCATTGAACGTTATGCGTTATGCGATATGCGTTATGCGTTATGCGTTATGCGTTATGCGTTATGCGTTATGCGTTATGCGTTATGCGTTATGCGTTATGCGTTATGCGTTATGCGTTACGCGTTATGCGTTACGCGTTATGCGTTATGCGTTATGCGTTATTCGTTATGCGTTATGCGTTATGCGTTATGCGTTATGCGTTATGCGTTATGCGTTATGCGTTATGCGATATGCGTCATGCGTTAAGCGTTATGCGTTATGCATTATGCGTTATCCGTTATGCGTTATGCGTTATGCGTAATGCGTTATGAGTAATGTGTCATGCGTTATGCGTTATGCGTTATTCGTTAAGCGTTATGCTTTATGCGTTATGCGTTATGCGTTATGCGTTATGCGTTATGCGTTATGCGTTATGCGTTATGCGTTATGCGTCATGCGTCATGCGTAATGCGTTATGCGTTATGCGTTATGCGTTATGCGTTATGCGTTATGCGTTATGTGTTATGCGTTGTGCTTTACGGGTTATGCGATATGCGTTATGCGTTATGACTTTTTCATTGAGCGTTATGCGTTATGCGTAATGCGTTATGCATTATGCGTTATGCGTTATGCGTAATGCGTTATGAGTAATGTGTCATGCGTTATGCGTTATGGACTATGCTTTATGCGTTATGCGTTATGGGTTATCCGTTATGCGTCATGCGTTATGCGTTATGCGTTATGCGTTATGCGTTATGCGTTATGCGTTATGCGTTATGCGTTATGCGTTATGCGTTATGCGTTATGCGTTATGCGTTATGCGTTATGCGTTATGCGTTATGCGTTATGCGTTATGCGTTATGCGTTATGCGTTATGCGTTATGCGTTATGCGTTATGCGTTATGCGTTATGCGTTATGCGTTATGCGTTATGCGTTATGCGTTATGCGTTATGCGTTATGCGTTATGCGTTATGCGTTATGCGTTATGCGTTATGCGTTATGCGTTATGCGTTATGCGTTATGCGTTATGCGTTATGCGTTATGCGTTATGCGTTATGCGTTATGCGTTATGCGTTATGTGTTATGCGTTGTGCTTTACGGGTTATGCGATATGCGTTATGCGTTATGACTTTTTCATTGAGCGTTATGCGTTATGCGTAATGCGTTATGCATTATGCGTTATGCGTTATGCGTAATGCGTTATGAGTAATGTGTCATGCGTTATGCGTTATGGACTATGCTTTATGCGTTATGCGTTATGGGTTATCCGTTATGCGTCATGCGTTATGCGTTATTCATTATGCGTTATGCGTTATGCGTTATGCGTTATGCGTTATGCGTTATGCGTTATGCGTTATGCGATATGCGTTATGCGTTATGCGTTATGCGTTATGCGTTATGTGTTACGCGTTATGCGTTACGCGTTATGCGTTATGCGTTATGCGTTATGCGTTATGCGTTATGCGTTATTCGTTATGCGTTATGCGTTATGCGTTATGCGTTATGCGTTATGCGATGTGCGTTATGCGTTATGCGTTATGCGTTATGCGTTATGCGTTATGCGTTATGCGTTATGCGTTATGCGTTATGCGTTATGCGTTATGCGTTATGCGTTATGCGTTATGCGTTATGCGTTAAGCATTATGACTTTTTCATTGAGCGTTATGCGTTATGACTTTTCCATTGAGCGTTATGCGTTATTCGTTATGGGTTATGCGTTATGCGTTATGGGTTATGCGTTATGCGTTATGCGTTATGCGTTATGCGTTATGCATTATGCGTTATGCGTTATCCGTTATGCGTTATGCGTTATGCGTTATGCGATATGCGTCATGCGTTAAGCGTTATGCGTTATGCATTATGCGTTATCCGTTATGCGTTATGCGTTATGCGTAATGCGTTATGAGTAATGTGTCATGCGTTATGCGTTATGCGTTATGCGTTATGCGTTACGCGTTATGCGTTACGCGTTATGCGTTATGCGTTATGCGTTATGCGTTATGCGTTATGCGTTATGCGTTATGCGTTATGCGTTATGCGTTATGCGTTATGCGTTATGCGTTATGCGTTATGCGTTATGCGTTATGCGTTATGCGTTATGCGTTATGCGTTATGCGTTATGCGTTATGCGTTATGCGTTATGCGTTATGCGTTATGCGTTATGCGTTACGCGTTATGCGTTACGCGTTACGCGTTATGCGTTATGCGTTATGCGTTATGCGTTATGCGTTATGCGTTATTCGTTATGCGTTATGCGTTATGCGTTATGCGTTATGCGTTATGCGATGTGCGATGTGCGTTATGCGTTATGCGTTATGCGTTATGCGTTATGCGTTATGCGTTATGCGTTATGCGTTATGCGTTATGCGTTATGCGTTATGCGTTAAGCATTATGACTTTTTCATTGAGCGTTATGCGTTATGACTTTTCCATTGAGCGTTATGCGTTATTCGTTATGGGTTATGCGTTATGCGTTATGGGTTATGCGTTATGCGTTATGCGTTATGCGTTAGGCGTTATGCGTTATGCGTTATGCGTTATGCGTTATGCGTTATGCGTTATGCGTTATGCGTTATGCGTTATGCGTTATGCGATATGCGTCATGCGTTAAGCGTTATGCGTTATGCATTATGCGTTATCCGTTATGCGTTATGCGTTATGCGTAATGCGTTATGAGTAATGTGTCATGCGTTATGCGTTATGCGTTATTCGTTAAGCGTTATGCTTTATGCGTTATGCGTTATGCGTTATGCGTTATGCGTTATGCGTTATGCGTTATGCGTTATGCGTTATGCGTTATGCGTTATGCGATATGCGTTATGCGTTATGCGTTATGCGTTATGCGTTATGTGTTACGCGTTATGCGTTACGCGTTATGCGTTATGCGTTATGCGTTATGCGTTATGCGTTATGCGTTATGCGTTATGCGTTATGCGTTATGCGTTATGCGTTATGCGTTATGCGTTATGCGTTATGCGTTATGCGTTATGCGTTATGTGTTATGCGTTGTGCTTTACGGGTTATGCGATATGCGTTATGCGTTATGACTTTTTCATTGAGCGTTATGCGTTATGCGTAATGCGTTATGCATTATGCGTTATGCGTTATGCGTAATGCGTTATGAGTAATGTGTCATGCGTTATGCGTTATGGACTATGCTTTATGCGTTATGCGTTATGGGTTATCCGTTATGCGTCATGCGTTATGCGTTATTCGTTATGCGTTATGCGTTATGCGTTATGCGTTATGCGTTATGTGTTATGCGTTATGCGTTATGCGATATGCGTTATGCGTTATGCGTTATGCGTTATGCGTTATGTGTTACGCGTTATGCGTTACGCGTTATGCGTTATGCGTTATGCGTTATGCGTTATGCGTTATGCGTTATTCGTTATGCGTTATGCGTTATGCGTTATGCGTTATGCGTTATGCGATGTGCGTTATGCGTTATGCGTTATGCGTTATGCGTTATGCGTTATGCGTTATGCGTTATGCGTTATGCGTTATGCGTTATGCGTTATGCGTTATGCGTTATGCGTTATGCGTTAAGCATTATGACTTTTTCATTGAGCGTTATGCGTTATGACTTTTCCATTGAGCGTTATGCGTTATTCGTTATGGGTTATGCGTTATGCGTTATGGGTTATGCGTTATGCGTTATGCGTTATGCGTTATGCGTTATGCATTATGCGTTATGCGTTATCCGTTATGCGTTATGCGTTATGCGTTATGCGATATGCGTCATGCGTTAAGCGTTATGCGTTATGCATTATGCGTTATCCGTTATGCGTTATGCGTTATGCGTAATGCGTTATGAGTAATGTGTCATGCGTTATGCGTTATGCGTTATGCGATATGCGTTATGCGTTATGCGTTATGCGTTATGCGTTATGTGTTACGCGTTATGCGTTACGCGTTATGCGTTATGCGTTATGCGTTATGCGTTATGCGTTATGCGTTATGCGTTATGCGTTATGCGTTATGCGTTATGCGTTATGCGTTATGCGTTATGCGTTATGCGTTAAGCATTATGACTTTTTCATTGAGCGTTATGCGTTATGACTTTTCCATTGAGCGTTATGCGTTATTCGTTATGGGTTATGCGTTATGCGTTATGGGTTATGCGTTATGCGTTATGCGTTATGCGTTAGGCGTTATGCGTTATGCGTTATGCGTTATGCGTTATGCGTTATGCGTTATGCGTTATGCGTTATGCGTTATGCGTTATGCGATATGCGTCATGCGTTAAGCGTTATGCGTTATGCATTATGCGTTATCCGTTATGCGTTATGCGTTATGCGTAATGCGTTATGAGTAATGTGTCATGCGTTATGCGTTATGCGTTATTCGTTAAGCGTTATGCTTTATGCGTTATGCGTTATGCGTTATGCGTTATGCGTTATGCGTTATGCGTTATGCGTTATGCGTTATGCGTTATGCGATATGCGTTATGCGTTATGCGTTATGCGTTATGCGTTATGTGTTACGCGTTATGCGTTACGCGTTATGCGTTATGCGTTATGCGTTATGCGTTATGCGTTATGCGTTATGCGTTATGCGTTATGCGTTATGCGTTATGCGTTATGCGTTATGCGTTATGCGTTATGCGTTATGCGTTATGTGTTATGCGTTGTGCTTTACGGGTTATGCGATATGCGTTATGCGTTATGACTTTTTCATTGAGCGTTATGCGTTATGCGTAATGCGTTATGCATTATGCGTTATGCGTTATGCGTAATGCGTTATGAGTAATGTGTCATGCGTTATGCGTTATGGACTATGCTTTATGCGTTATGCGTTATGGGTTATCCGTTATGCGTCATGCGTTATGCGTTATTCGTTATGCGTTATGCGTTATGCGTTATGCGTTATGCGTTATGTGTTATGCGTTATGCGTTATGCGATATGCGTTATGCGTTATGCGTTATGCGTTATGCGTTATGTGTTACGCGTTATGCGTTACGCGTTATGCGTTATGCGTTATGCGTTATGCGTTATGCGTTATGCGTTATTCGTTATGCGTTATGCGTTATGCGTTATGCGTTATGCGTTATGCGATGTGCGTTATGCGTTATGCGTTATGCGTTATGCGTTATGCGTTATGCGTTATGCGTTATGCGTTATGCGTTATGCGTTATGCGTTATGCGTTATGCGTTATGCGTTATGCGTTAAGCATTATGACTTTTTCATTGAGCGTTATGCGTTATGACTTTTCCATTGAGCGTTATGCGTTATTCGTTATGGGTTATGCGTTATGCGTTATGGGTTATGCGTTATGCGTTATGCGTTATGCGTTATGCGTTATGCATTATGCGTTATGCGTTATCCGTTATGCGTTATGCGTTATGCGTTATGCGATATGCGTCATGCGTTAAGCGTTATGCGTTATGCATTATGCGTTATCCGTTATGCGTTATGCGTTATGCGTAATGCGTTATGAGTAATGTGTCATGCGTTATGCGTTATGCGTTATGCGTTATGCGTTACGCGTTATGCGTTACGCGTTATGCGTTATGCGTTATGCGTTATGCGTTATGCGTTATGCGTTATGCGTTATGCGTTATGCGTTATGCGTTATGCGTTATGCGTTATGCGTTATGCGTTATGCGTTATGCGTTATGCGTTATGCGTTATGCGTTATGCGTTATGCGTTATGCGTTATGCGTTACGCGTTATGCGTTACGCGTTACGCGTTATGCGTTATGCGTTATGCGTTATGCGTTATGCGTTATGCGTTATTCGTTATGCGTTATGCGTTATGCGTTATGCGTTATGCGTTATGCGATGTGCGATGTGCGTTATGCGTTATGCGTTATGCGTTATGCGTTATGCGTTATGCGTTATGCGTTATGCGTTATGCGTTATGCGTTATGCGTTATGCGTTAAGCATTATGACTTTTTCATTGAGCGTTATGCGTTATGACTTTTCCATTGAGCGTTATGCGTTATTCGTTATGGGTTATGCGTTATGCGTTATGGGTTATGCGTTATGCGTTATGCGTTATGCGTTAGGCGTTATGCGTTATGCGTTATGCGTTATGCGTTATGCGTTATGCGTTATGCGTTATGCGTTATGCGTTATGCGTTATGCGATATGCGTCATGCGTTAAGCGTTATGCGTTATGCATTATGCGTTATCCGTTATGCGTTATGCGTTATGCGTAATGCGTTATGAGTAATGTGTCATGCGTTATGCGTTATGCGTTATTCGTTAAGCGTTATGCTTTATGCGTTATGCGTTATGCGTTATGCGTTATGCGTTATGCGTTATGCGTTATGCGTTATGCGTTATGCGTTATGCGTCATGCGTTATGCGTTATGCGTTATGCGTTATGCGTTATGCGTTATGCGTTATGCGTTATGCGTTATGCGTTATGCGTTATGCGTTATGCGTTATGCGTTATGTGTTATGCGTTGTGCTTTACGGGTTATGCGATATGCCTTATGCGTTATGACTTTTTCATTGAGCGTTATGCGTTATGCGTAATGCGTTATGCATTATGCGTTATGCGTTATGCGTAATGCGTTATGAGTAATGTGTCATGCGTTATGCGTTATGGACTATGCTTTATGCGTTATGCGTTATGGGTTATCCGTTATGCGTCATGCGTTATGCGTTATTCGTTATGCGTTATGCGTTATGCGTTATGCGTTATGCGTTATGCGTTATGCGTTATGCGATATGCGTTATGCGTTATGCGTTATGCGTTATACGTTACGTGTTACGCGTTATGCGTTACGCGTTATGCGTTATGCGTTATGCGTTATGCGTTATGCGTTATGCGTTATTCGTTATGCGTTATGCGTTATGCGTTATGCGTTATGCGTTATGCGATGTGCGTTATGCGTTATGCGTTATGCGTTATTCGTTATGCGTTATGCGTTATGCGTTATGCGTTATGCGTTATGCGTTATGCGTTATGCGTTATGCGTTATGCGTTATGCGTTATGCGTTATGCGTTAAGCATTATGACTTTTTCATTGAGCGTTATGCGTTATGACTTTTCCATTGAGCGTTATGCGTTATTCGTTATGGGTTATGCGTTATGCGTTATGGGTTATGCGTTATGCGTTATGCGTTATGCGTTATGCGTTATGCATTATGCGTTATGCGTTATCCGTTATGCGTTATGCGTTATGCGTTATGCGATATGCGTCATGCGTTAAGCGTTATGCGTTATGCATTATGCGTTATCCGTTATGCGTTATGCGTTATGCGTAATGCGTTATGAGTAATGTGTCATGCGTTATGCGTTATGCGTTATGCGTTATGCGTTACGCGTTATGCGTTACGCGTTATGCGTTATGCGTTATGCGTTATGCGTTATGCGTTATGCGTTATGCGTTATGCGTTATGCGTTATGCGTTATGCGTTATGCGTTATGCGTTATGCGTTATGCGTTATGCGTTATGCGTTATGCGTTATGCGTTATGCGTTATGCGTTATGCGTTATGCGTTATGCGTTATGCGTTATGCGTTATGCGTTATGCGTTATGCGTTATGCGTTATGCGTTATGCGTTATGCGTTATGCGTTATGCGTTATGCGTTATGCGTTATGCGTTATGCGTTATGCGTTATGCGTTACGCGTTACGCGTTATGCGTTATGCGTTATGCGTTATGCGTTATGCGTTATGCGTTATGCGTTATGTGTTATGCGTTATGCGTTAAGCGTTATACGTTATGCGTTATGCGTTATGTGTTATGCGTTATGCGTTATGTGTTATGCGTTGTGCTTTACGGGTTATGCGATATGCGTTATGCGTTATGACTTTTTCATTGAACGTTATGCGTTATGCGATATGCGTTATGCGTTATGCGTTATGCGTTATGCGTTATGCGTTATGCGTTATGCGTTATGCGTTATGCGTTATGCGTTATGCGTTATGCGTTATGCGTTACGCGTTATGCGTTACGCGTTATGCGTTATGCGTTATGCGTTATGCGTTATTCGTTATGCGTTATGCGTTATGCGTTATGCGTTATGCGTTATGCGTTATGCGTTATGCGATATGCGTTATGCGTTATGCGTTATGCGTTATGCGTTATGCGTTACGCGTTATGCGTTACGCGTTATGCGTTATGCGTTATGCGTTATGCGTTATGCGTTATGCGTTATTCGTTATGCGTTATGCGTTATGCGTTATGCGTTATGCGTTATGCGTTATGCGTTATGCGTTATGCGATGTGCGTTATGCGTTATGCGTTATGCGTTATGCGTTATGCGTTATGCGTTATGCGTTATGCGTTATGCGTTATGCGTTATGCGTTATGCGTTATGCGTTATGCGTTAAGCATTATGACTTTTTCATTGAGCGTTATGCGTTATGACTTTTCCATTGAGCGTTATGCGTTATTCGTTATGGGTTATGCGTTATGCGTTATGGGTTATGCGTTATGCGTTATGCGTTATGCGTTATGCGTTATGCATTATGCGTTATGCGTTATCCGTTATGCGTTATGCGTTATGCGTTATGCGTTATGCGTTATGCATTATGCGTTATGCGTTATCCGTTATGCGTTAAGCGTTATGCGTTATGCATTATGCGTTATCCGTTATGCGTTATGCGTTATGCGTAATGCGTTATGAGTAATGTGTCATGCGTTATGCGTTATGCGTTATGCGTTATGCGTTATGCGTTATGCGTTATGCGTTATGCGTTATGCGTTATGCGTTACGCGTTACGCGTTATGCGTTATGCGTTATGCGTTATGCGTTATGCGTTATGCGTTATGCGTTATGCGTTATGTGTTATGCGTTATGCGTTAAGCGTTATACGTTATGCGTTATGCGTTATGTGTTATGCGTTATGCGTTATGTGTTATGCGTTGTGCTTTACGGGTTATGCGATATGCGTTATGCTTTATGACTTTTTCATTGAACGTTATGCGTTATGCGATATGCGTTATGCGTTATGCGTTATGCGTTATGCGTTATGCGTTATGCGTTATGCGTTATGCGTTATGTGTTATGCGTTATGCGTTATGCGTTATGCGTTATGCGTTATGCGTTATGCGTTATGCGTTATGCGTTATGCGTTATGCGTTATGCGTTATGCGTTATGCGTTATGCGTTATGCGTTATGCGTTATGCGTTATGCGTTATGCGTTATGCGTTATGCGTTATGCGTTATGCGTTATGCGTTATGCGTTATGCGTTATGCGTTATGCGTTATGCGTTATGCGTTATGCGTTATGCGTTATGCGTTATGCGTTATGCGTTATGCGTTATGCGTTATGCGTTATGCGTTATGCGTTATGCGTTATGCGTTATGCGTTATGCGTTATGCGTTATGCGTTATGCGTTATGCGTTATGCGTTATGCGTTATGCGTTATGCGTTATGCGTTATGCGTTATGCGTTATGCGTTATGCGTTATGCGTTATGCGTTATGCGTTATGCGTTATGCGTTATGCGTTATGCGTTATGCGTTATGCGTTATGCGTTATGCGTTATGCGTTATGCGTTATGCGTTATGCGTTATGCGTTATGCGTTATGAGTTATGCGTTATGCGTTATGCGTTATGCGTTATGCGATGTGCGTTATGCGTTATGCGTTATGCGTTATGCGTTATGCGTTATGCGTTATGCGTTATGCGTTATGCGTTATGCGTTATGCGTTATGCGTTATGCGTTATGCGTTATGCGTTATGCGTTATGCGTTATGCGTTATGCGTTATGCGTTATGCGTTATGCGTTATGTGTTATGCGTTATGCGTTAAGCGTTATACGTTATGCGTTATGCGTTATGTGTTATGCGTTATGCGTTATGTGTTATGCGTTGTGCTTTACGGGTTATGCGATATGCGTTATGCGTTATGACTTTTTCATTGAACGTTATGCGTTATTCGTTATGGGTTATGCGTTATGCGTTATGGGTTATGCGTTATGCGTTATGCGTTATGCGTTATGCGTTATGCATTATGCGTTATGCGTTATCCGTTATGCGTTATGCGTTATGCGTTATGCGTTATGCGATATGCGTCATGCGTTAAGCGTTATGCGTTATGCATTA
The DNA here is from genome assembly GCF_051020765.1 of Lasioglossum baleicum. Taxonomy (NCBI): domain Eukaryota; kingdom Metazoa; phylum Arthropoda; class Insecta; order Hymenoptera; family Halictidae; genus Lasioglossum; species Lasioglossum baleicum. Next base: position 209,152 of record NW_027469266.1, read on the forward strand.
TGCGTTATCCGTTATGCGTTATGCGTTATGCGTAATGCGTTATGAGTAATGTGTCATGCGTTATGCGTTATGCGTTATGCGTTATGCGTTATGCGTTATGCGTTATGCGTTATGCGTTATGCGTTATGCGTTATGCGTTATGCGTTATGCGTTATGCGTTAAGCGTTATGCGTTATGCGTTACGCGTTACGCGTTATGCGTTATGCGTTATGCGTTATGCGTTATGCGTTATGCGTTATGCGTTATGCGTTATGTGTTATGCGTTATGCGTTAAGCGTTATACGTTATGCGTTATGCGTTATGTGTTATGCGTTATGCGTTATGTGTTATGCGTTGTGCTTTACGGGTTATGCGATATGCGTTATGCGTTATGACTTTTTCATTGAACGTTATGCGTTATGCGATATGCGTTATGCGTTATGCGTTATGCGTTATGCGTTATGCGTTATGCGTTATGCGTTATGCGTTATGCGTTATGCGTTATGCGTTATGCGTTATGCGTTACGCGTTATGCGTTACGCGTTATGCGTTATGCGTTATGCGTTATTCGTTATGCGTTATGCGTTATGCGTTATGCGTTATGCGTTATGCGTTATGCGTTATGCGATATGCGTCATGCGTTAAGCGTTATGCGTTATGCATTATGCGTTATCCGTTATGCGTTATGCGTTATGCGTAATGCGTTATGAGTAATGTGTCATGCGTTATGCGTTATGCGTTATTCGTTAAGCGTTATGCTTTATGCGTTATGCGTTATGCGTTATGCGTTATGCGTTATGCGTTATGCGTTATGCGTTATGCGTTATGCGTCATGCGTCATGCGTAATGCGTTATGCGTTATGCGTTATGCGTTATGCGTTATGCGATATGCGTTATGCGTTATGCGTTATGCGTTATGCGTTATGCGTTATGCGTTATGCGTTATGCGTTATCCGTTATGCGTTACGCGTTACGCGTTATGCGTTATGCGTTATGCGTTATGCGTTATGCGTTATGCGTTATGCGTTATGCGTTATGCGTTATGCGTTATGCGTTATGCGTTATGCGTTATGCGTTATGCGTTATGCGTTATGCGTTATGCGTTATGCGTTATGCGTTATGCGTTATGCGTTATGCGTTATGCGTTATGCGTTATGCGTTATGCGTTATGCGTTATGCGTTATGCGTTATGCGTTATGCGTTATGCGTTATGCGTTATGCGTTATGCGTTATGCGTTATGCGTTATGCGTTATGCGTTATGCGTTATGCGTTATGCGTTATGCGTTATGCGTTATGCGTTATGCGATATGCGTTATGCGTTATGCGTCATGCGTTATGCGTTATGCGTTATGCGTTATGCGTTATGCGTTATGCGTTATGCGTTATGCGTTATGCGTTATGCGTTATGCGTTATGCGTTATGCGTTATGCGTTATGCGTTATGCGTTATGCGTTATGCGTTATGCGTTATGCGTTATGCGTTATGCGTTATGCGTTATGCGTTATGCGTTATGCGTTATGCGTTATGCGTTATGCGTTATGCGTTATGCGTTATGCGTTATGCGTTATGCGTTATGCGTTATGCGTTATGCGTTATGCGTTATGCGTTATGCGTTATGCGTTATGCGTTATGCGTTATGCGTTATGCGTTATGCGTTATGCGTTATGCGTTATGTGTTATGCGTTGTGCTTTACGGGTTATGCGATATGCGTTATGCGTTATGACTTTTTCATTGAGCGTTATGCGTTATGCGTAATGCGTTATGCATTATGCGTTATGCGTAATGCGTTATGAGTAATGTGTCATGCGTTATGCGTTATGGACTATGCTTTATGCGTTATGCGTTATGGGTTATCCGTTATGCGTCATGCGTTATGCGTTATTCGTTATGCGTTATGCGTTATGCGTTATGCGTTATGCGTTATGCGTTATGCGTTATGCGTTATGCGATATGCGTTATGCGTTATGCGTTATGCGTTATGCGTTATGTGTTACGCGTTATGCGTTACGCGTTATGCGTTATGCGTTATGCGTTATGCGTTATGCGTTATGCGTTATTCGTTATGCGTTATGCGTTATGCGTTATGCGTTATGCGATGTGCGTTATGCGTTATGCGTTATGCGTTATGCGTTATGCGTTATGCGTTATGCGTTATGCGTTATGCGTTATGCGTTATGCGTTATGCGTTATGCGTTATGCGTTATGCGTTATGCGTTATGCGTTAAGCATTATGACTTTTTCATTGAGCGTTATGCGTTATGACTTTTCCATTGAGCGTTATGCGTTATTCGTTATGGGTTATGCGTTATGCGTTATGGGTTATGCGTTATGCGTTATGCGTTATGCGTTATGCGTTATGCATTATGCGTTATGCGTTATCCGTTATGCGTTATGCGTTATGCGTTATGCGATATGCGTCATGCGTTAAGCGTTATGCGTTATGCATTATGCGTTATCCGTTATGCGTTATGCGTTATGCGTAATGCGTTATGAGTAATGTGTCATGCGTTATGCGTTATGCGTTATGCGTTATGCGTTACGCGTTATGCGTTACGCGTTATGCGTTATGCGTTATGCGTTATGCGTTATGCGTTATGCGTTATGCGTTATGCGTTATGCGTTATGCGTTATGCGTTATGCGTTATGCGTTATGCGTTATGCGTTATGCGTTATGCGTTATGCGTTATGCGTTATGCGTTATGCGTTATGCGTTATGCGTTATGCGTTATGCGTTATGCGTTATGCGTTATGCGTTATGCGTTATGCGTTATGCGTTACGCGTTATGCGTTACGCGTTACGCGTTATGCGTTATGCGTTATGCGTTATGCGTTATGCGTTATGCGTTATTCGTTATGCGTTATGCGTTATGCGTTATGCGTTATGCGTTATGCGATGTGCGATGTGCGTTATGCGTTATGCGTTATGCGTTATGCGTTATGCGTTATGCGTTATGCGTTATGCGTTATGCGTTATGCGTTATGCGTTAAGCATTATGACTTTTTCATTGAGCGTTATGCGTTATGACTTTTCCATTGAGCGTTATGCGTTATTCGTTATGGGTTATGCGTTATGCGTTATGGGTTATGCGTTATGCGTTATGCGTTATGCGTTAGGCGTTATGCGTTATGCGTTATGCGTTATGCGTTATGCGTTATGCGTTATGCGTTATGCGTTATCCGTTATGCGTTATGCGTTATGCGTTATGCGATATGCGTCATGCGTTAAGCGTTATGCGTTATGCATTATGCGTTATCCGTTATGCGTTATGCGTTATGCGTAATGCGTTATGAGTAATGTGTCATGCGTTATGCGTTATGCGTTATTCGTTAAGCGTTATGCTTTATGCGTTATGCGTTATGCGTTATGCGTTATGCGTTATGCGTTATGCGTTATGCGTTATGCGTCATGCGTCATGCGTAATGCGTTATGCGTTATGCGTTATGCGTTATGCGTTATGCGTTATGCGTTATGCGTTATGCGTTATGCGTTATGCGTTATGCGTTATGCGTTATGCGTTATGCGTTATCCGTTATGCGTTACGCGTTACGCGTTATGCGTTATGCGTTATGCGTTATGCGTTATGCGTTATGCGTTATGCGTTATGCGTTATGCGTTATGCGTTATGCGTTATGCGTTATGCGTTATGCGTTATGCGTTATGCGTTATGCGTTATGCGTTATGCGTTATGCGTTATGCGTTATGCGTTATGCGTTATGCGTTATGCGTTATGCGTTATGCGTTATGCGTTATGCGTTATGCGTTATGCGTTATGCGTTATGCGTTATGCGTTATCCGTTATGCGTTACGCGTTACGCGTTATGCGTTATGCGTTATGCGTTATGCGTTATGCGTTATGCGTTATGCGTTATGCGTTATGCGTTATGCGTTATGCGTTATGCGTTATGCGTTATGCGTTATGCGTTATGCTTTATGCGTTATGCGTTATGCGATATGCGTTATGCGTTATGCGTCATGCGTTATGCGTTATGCGTTATGCGTTATGCGTTATGCGTTATGCGTTATGCGTTATGCGTTATGCGTTATGCGTTATGCGTTATGCGTTATGCGTTATGCGTTATGCGTTATGCGTTATGCGTTATGCGTTATGCGTTATGCGTTATGCGTTATGCGTTATGCGTTATGCGTTATGCGTTATGCGTTATGCGTTATGCGTTATGCGTTATGCGTTATGCGTTATGCGTTATGCGTTATGCGTTATGCGTTATGCGTTATGCGTTATGCGTTATGCGTTATGCGTTATGCGTTATGCGTTATGCGTTATGCGTTATGCGTTATGCGTTATGCGTTATGCGTTATGCGTTATGCGTTATGCGTTATGTGTTATGCGTTGTGCTTTACGGGTTATGCGATATGCGTTATGCGTTATGACTTTTTCATTGAGCGTTATGCGTTATGCGTAATGCGTTATGCATTATGCGTTATGCGTTATGCGTAATGCGTTATGAGTAATGTGTCATGCGTTATGCGTTATGGACTATGCTTTATGCGTTATGCGTTATGGGTTATCCGTTATGCGTCATGCGTTATGCGTTATTCGTTATGCGTTATGCGTTATGCGTTATGCGTTATGCGTTATGCGTTATGCGTTATGCGATATGCGTTATGCGTTATGCGTTATGCGTTATGCGTTATGTGTTATGCGTTATGCGTTATGCGTAATGCGTTATGAGTAATGTGTCATGCGTTATGCGTTATGCGTTATTCGTTAAGCGTTATGCTTTATGCGTTATGCGTTATGCGTTATGCGTTATGCGTTATGCGTTATGCGTTATGCGTTATGCGTTATGCGTCATGCGTCATGCGTAATGCGTTATGCGTTATGCGTTATGCGTTATGCGTTATGCGTTATGCGTTATGCGTTATGCGTTATGCGTTATGCGTTATGCGTTATGCGTTATGCGTTATGCGTTATCCGTTATGCGTTACGCGTTATGCGTTATGCGTTATGCGTTATGCGTTATGCGTTATGCGTTATTCGTTATGCGTTATGCGTTATGCGTTATGCGTTATGCGTTATGCGATGTGCGTTATGCGTTATGCGTTATGCGTTATGCGTTATGCGTTATGCGTTATGCGTTATGCGTTATGCGTTATGCGTTATGCGTTATGCGTTATGCGTTATGCGTTATGTGTTATGCGTTATGCGTTAAGCGTTATACGTTATGCGTTATGCGTTATGCGTTATGTGTTATGCGTTATGCGTTATGTGTTATGCGTTGTGCTTTACGGGTTATGCGATATGCGTTATGCGTTATGACTTTTTCATTGCACGTTATGCGTTATGCGATATGCGTTATGCGTTATGCGTTATGCGTTATGCGTTATGCGTTATGCGTTATGCGTTATGCGTTATGCGTTATGCGTTATGCGTTATGCGTTATGCGTTATGCGTTATGCGTTATGCGTTATGCGTTATGCGTTATGCGTTATGCGTTATGCGTTATGCGTTATGCGTTATGCGTTATGCGTTATGCGTTATGCGTTACGCGTTATGCGTTACGCGTTACGCGTTATGCGTTATGCGTTATGCGTTATGCGTTATGCGTTATGCGTTATTCGTTATGCGTTATGCGTTATGCGTTATGCGTTATGCGTTATGCGATGTGCGATGTGCGTTATGCGTTATGCGTTATGCGTTATGCGTTATGCGTTATGCGTTATGCGTTATGCGTTAAGCATTATGACTTTTTCATTGAGCGTTATGCGTTATGACTTTTCCATTGAGCGTTATGCGTTATGCATTATGCGTTATCCGTTATGCGTTATGCGTTATGCGTAATGCGTTATGAGTAATGTGTCATGCGTTATGCGTTATGGACTATGCTTTATGCGTTATGCGTTATGGGTTATCCGTTATGCGTCATGCGTTATGCGTTATTCGTTATGCGTTATGCGTTATGCGTTATGCGTTATGCGTTATGCGTTATGCGTTATGCGTTATGCGATATGCGTTATGCGTTATGCGTTATGCGTTATGCGTTATGTGTTACGCGGTATGCGTTACGCGTTATGCGTTATGCGTTATGCGTTATGCGTTATGCGTTATGCGTTATTCGTTATGCGTTATGCGTTATGCGTTATGCGTTATGCGTTATGCGATGTGCGTTATGCGTTATGCGTTATGCGTTATTCGTTATGCGTTATGCGTTATGCGTTATGCGTTATGCGTTATGCGTTATGCGTTATGCGTTATGCGTTATGCGTTATGCGTTATGCGTTATGCGTTATGCGTTAAGCATTATGACTTTTTCATTGAGCGTTATGCGTTATGACTTTTCCATTGAGCGTTATGCGTTATTCGTTATGGGTTATGCGTTATGCGTTATGGGTTATGCGTTATGCGTTATGCGTTATGCGTTATGCGTTATGCATTATGCGTTATGCGTTATCCGTTATGCGTTATGCGTTATGCGTTATGCGATATGCGTCATGCGTTAAGCGTTATGCGTTATGCATTATGCGTTATCCGTTATGCGTTATGCGTTATGCGTAATGCGTTATGAGTAATGTGTCATGCGTTATGCGTTATGCGTTATGCGTTATGCGTTACGCGTTATGCGTTACGCGTTATGCGTTATGCGTTATGCGTTATGCGTTATGCGTTATGCGTTATGCGTTATGCGTTATGCGTTATGCGTTATGCGTTATGCGTTATGCGTTATGCGTTATGCGTTATGCGTTATGCGTTATGCGTTATGCGTTATGCGTTATGCGTTATGCGTTATGCGTTATGCGTTATGCGTTATGCGTTATGCGTTATGCGTTATGCGTTATGCGTTATGCGTTATGCGTTACGCGTTATGCGTTACGCGTTATGCGTTATGCGTTATGCGTTATGCGTTATTCGTTATGCGTTATGCGTTATGCGTTATGCGTTATGCGTTATGCGTTATGCGTTATGCGATATGCGTTATGCGTTATGCGTTATGCGTTATGCGTTATGCGTTACGCGTTATGCGTTACGCGTTATGCGTTATGCGTTATGCGTTATGCGTTATGCGTTATGCGTTATTCGTTATGCGTTATGCGTTATGCGTTATGCGTTATGCGTTATGCGTTATGCGTTATGCGTTATGCGATGTGCGTTATGCGTTATGCGTTATGCGTTATGCGTTATGCGTTATGCGTTATGCGTTATGCGTTATGCGTTATGCGTTATGCGTTATGCGTTATGCGTTAAGCATTATGACTTTTTCATTGAGCGTTATGCGTTATGACTTTTCCATTGAGCGTTATGCGTTATTCGTTATGGGTTATGCGTTATGCGTTATGGGTTATGCGTTATGCGTTATGCGTTATGCGTTATGCGTTATGCATTATGCGTTATGCGTTATCCGTTATGCGTTATGCGTTATGCGTTATGCGTTATGCGATATGCGTCATGCGTTAAGCGTTATGCGTTATGCATTATGCGTTATCCGTTATGCGTTATGCGTTATGCGTAATGCGTTATGAGTAATGTGTCATGCGTTATGCGTTATGCGTTATGCGTTATGCGTTATGCGTTATGCGTTATGCGTTATGCGTTATGCGTTATGCGTTAAGCGTTATGCGTTATGCGTTACGCGTTACGCGTTATGCGTTATGCGTTATGCGTTATGCGTTATGCGTTATGCGTTATGCGTTATGCGTTATGCGTTATGCGTTATGTGTTATGCGTTATGCGTTATGCGTTATGCGTTATGCGTTATGCGTTATGCGTTATGCGTTATGCGTTATGCGTTATGCGTTATGCGTTATGCGTTATGCGTTATGCGTTATGCGTTATGCGTTATGCGTTATGCGTTATGCGTTATGCGTTATGCGTTATGCGTTATGCGTTATGAGTTATGCGTTATGCGTTATGCGTTATGCGTTATGCGATGTGCGTTATGCGTTATGCGTTATGCGTTATGCGTTATGCGTTATGCGTTATGCGTTATGCGTTATGCGTTATGCGTTATGCGTTATGCGTTATGCGTTATGCGTTATGCGTTATGCGTTAAGCATTATGACTTTTTCATTGAGCGTTAAGCGTTATGACTTTTCCATTGAGCGTTATGCGTTATTCGTTATGGGTTATGCGTTATGCGTTATGGGTTATGCGTTATGCGTTATGCGTTATGCGTTATGCGTTATGCATTATGCGTTATGCGTTATCCGTTATGCGTTATGCGTTATGCGTTATGCGTTATGCGATATGCGTCATGCGTTAAGCGTTATGCGTTATGCATTATGCGTTATCCGTTATGCGTTATGCGTTATGCGTAATGCGTTATGAGTAATGTGTCATGCGTTATGCGTTATGCGTTATGCGTTATGCGTTATGCGTTATGCGTTATGCGTTATGCGTTATGCGTTATGCGTTATGCGTTATGCGTTATGCGTTATGCGTTATGCGTTAAGCGTTATGCGTTATGCGTTACGCGTTACGCGTTATGCGTTATGCGTTATGCGTTATGCGTTATGCGTTATGCGTTATGCGTTATGCGTTATGCGTTATGTGTTATGCGTTATGCGTTAAGCGTTATACGTTATGCGTTATGCGTTATGTGTTATGCGTTATGCGTTATGTGTTATGCGTTGTGCTTTACGGGTTATGCGATATGCGTTATGCGTTATGACTTTTTCATTGAACGTTATGCGTTATGCGATATGCGTTATGCGTTATGCGTTATGCGTTATGCGTTATGCGTTATGCGTTATGCGTTATGCGTTATGCGTTATGCGTTATGCGTTATGCGTTATGCGTTATGCGTTACGCGTTATGCGTTACGCGTTATGCGTTATGCGTTATGCGTTATTCGTTATGCGTTATGCGTTATGCGTTATGCGTTATGCGTTATGCGTTATGCGTTATGCGATATGCGTTATGCGTTATGCGTTATGCGTTATGCGTTATGCGTTACGCGTTATGCGTTACGCGTTATGCGTTATGCGTTATGCGTTATGCGTTATGCGTTATTCGTTATGCGTTATGCGTTATGCGTTATGCGTTATGCGTTATGCGATGTGCGTTATGCGTTATGCGTTATGCGTTATGCGTTATGCGTTATGCGTTATGCGTTATGCGTTATGCGTTATGCGTTATGCGTTATGCGTTATGCGTTATGCGTTATGCGTTATGCGTTATGCGTTAAGCATTATGACTTTTTCATTGAGCGTTATGCGTTATGACTTTTCCATTGAGCGTTATGCGTTATTCGTTATGGGTTATGCGTTATGCGTTATGGGTTATGCGTTATGCGTTATGCGTTATGCGTTATGCGTTATGCATTATGCGTTATGCGTTATCCGTTATGCGTTATGCGTTATGCGTTATGCGATATGCGTCATGCGTTAAGCGTTATGCGTTATGCATTATGCGTTATCCGTTATGCGTTATGCGTTATGCGTAATGCGTTATGAGTAATGTGTCATGCGTTATGCGTTATGCGTTATGCGTTATGCGTTATGCGTTACGCGTTATGCGTTACGCGTTATGCGTTATGCGTTATGCGTTATGCGTTATGCGTTATGCGTTATGCGTTATGCGTTATGCGTTATGCGTTATGCGTTATGCGTTATGCGTTATGCGTTATGCGTTATGCGTTATGCGTTATGCGTTATGCGTTATGCGTTATGCGTTATGCGTTATGCGTTATGCGTTATGCGTTATGCGTTATGCGTTATGCGTTATGCGTTATGCGTTATGCGTTATGCGTTATGCGTTATGCGTTATGCGTTATGCGTTATGCGTTATGCGTTATGCGTTATGCGTTATGCGTTATGCGTTATGCGTTATGCGTTATGCGTTATGCGTTATGCGTTATGCGTTATGCGTTATGCGTTATGCGTTATGCGTTATGCGTTATGTGTTATGCGTTATGCGTTAAGCGTTATACGTTATGCGTTATGCGTTATGTGTTATGCGTTATGCGTTATGTGTTATGCGTTGTGCTTTACGGGTTATGCGATATGCGTTATGCGTTATGACTTTTTCATTGAACGTTATGCGTTATGCGATATGCGTTATGCGTTATGCGTTATGCGTTATGCGTTATGCGTTATGCGTTATGCGTTATGCGTTATGCGTTATGCGTTATGCGTTATGCGTTACGCGTTATGCGTTACGCGTTATGCGTTATGCGTTATGCGTTATGCGTTATTCGTTATGCGTTATGCGTTATGCGTTATGCGTTATGCGTTATGCGTTATGCGTTATGCGATATGCGTTATGCGTTATGCGTTATGCGTTATGCGTTATGCGTTACGCGTTATGCGTTACGCGTTATGCGTTATGCGTTATGCGTTATGCGTTATGCGTTATGCGTTATGCGTTATTCGTTATGCGTTATGCGTTATGCGTTATGCGTTATGCGTTATGCGTTATGCGTTATGCGTTATGCGATGTGCGTTATGCGTTATGCGTTATGCGTTATGCGTTATGCGTTATGCGTTATGCGTTATGCGTTATGCGTTATGCGTTATGCGTTATGCGTTAAGCATTATGACTTTTTCATTGAGCGTTATGCGTTATGACTTTTCCATTGAGCGTTATGCGTTATTCGTTATGGGTTATGCGTTATGCGTTATGGGTTATGCGTTATGCGTTATGCGTTATGCGTTATGCGTTATGCATTATGCGATATGCGTTATGCGTTATGCGTTATGCGTTATGCGTTATGCGTTATGCGTTATGCGTTATGCGTTATGCGTTATGCGTTATGCGTTATGCGTTATGCGTTATGCGTTATGCGTTATGCGTTATGCGTTATGCGTTATGCGTTATGCGTTATCCGTTACGCGTTACGCGTTAGGCGTTATGCGTTATGCGTTATGCGTTATGCGTTATGCGTTATGCGTTATGCGTTATGCGTTATGCGTTATGCGTTATGCGTTATGCGTTATGCGTTATGCGTTATGCGTTATGCGTTATGCGTTATGCGTTATGCGTTATGCGTTATGCGTTATGCGTTATGCGTTATGCGTTATGCGTTATGCGTTATGCGTTATGCGTTACGCGTTACGCGTTATGCGTTACGCGTTACGCGTTATGCGTTATGCGTTATGCGTTATGCGTTATGCGTTATGCGTTATGCGTTATGTGTTATGCGTTATGCGTTAAGCGTTATACGTTATGCATTATGCGTTATGTGTTATGCGTTATGCGTTATGTGTTATGCGTTGTGCTTTACGGGTTATGCGATATGCGTTATGCGTTATGACTTTTTCATTGAACGTTATGCGTTATGCGATATGCGTTATGCGTTATGCGTTATGCGTTATGCGTTATGCGTTATGCGTTATGCGTTATGCGTTATGCGTTATGCGTTATGCGTCATGCGTCATGCGTTATGCGTTATGCGTTATGCGTTATGCGTTATGCGTTATGCGTTATGCGTTATGCGTTATGCGTTATGCGTTATGCGTTATGCGTTATGCGTTATGCGTTATGCGTTATCCGTTACGCGTTACGCGTTAGGCGTTATGCGTTATGCGTTATGCGTTATGCGTTATGCGTTATGCGTTATGCGTTATGCGTTATGCGTTATTGTTATGCGTTATGCGTTATGCGTTATGCGTTATGCGTTATGCGTTATGCGTTATGCGTTATGCGTTATGCGTTATGCGTTATGCGTTATGCGTTATGCGTTATGCGTTATGCGTTATGCGTTATGCGTTATGCGTTATGCGTTATGCGTTATGCGTTATGCGTTATGCGTTATGCGTTATGCGTTATGCGTTATGCGTTATGCGTTATGCGTTATGCGTTATGCGTTATGCGTTATGCGTTATGCGTTATGCGTTATGCGTTATGCGTTATGCGTTATGCGTTATGCGTTATGCGTTATGCGTTATGCGTTATGCGTTATGCGTTATGCGTTATGCGTTATGCGTTATGCGTTATGCGTTATGCGTTATGCGTTATGCGTTATGCGTTATGCGTTATGCGTTATGCGTTATGCGTTATGCGTTATGCGTTATGCGTTATGCGTTATGCGTTATGCGTTATGCGTTATGCGTTATGCGTTATGCGTTATGCGTAATGCTTTATGCGTTATGCGTTATGCGTTATGCGTTATGCGTTATGCGTTATGCGTTATGCGTTATGCGTTATGCGTTATGCGTTATGCGTTATGCGTTATGCGTTATGCGTTAAGCATTATGACTTTTTCATTGAGCGTTATGCGTTATGACTTTTCCATTGAGCGTTATGCGTTATTCGTTATGGGTTATGCGTTATGCGTTATGGGTTATGCGTTATGCGTTATGCGTTATGCGTTATGCGTTATGCGTTATGCGTTATGCATTATGCGTTATGCGTTATCCGTTATGCGTTATGCGTTATGCGTTATGCGTTATGCGATATGCGTCATGCGTTAAGCGTTATGCGTTATGCATTATGCGTTATCCGTTATGCGTTATGCGTTATGCGTAATGCGTTATGAGTAATGTGTCATGCGTTATGCGTTATGCGTTATGCGTTATGCGTTATGCGTTATGCGTTATGCGTTATGCGTTATGCGTTATGCGATATGCGTCATGCGTTAAGCGTTATGCGTTATGCATTATGCGTTATCCGTTATGCGTTATGCGTTATGCGTAATGCGTTATGAGTAATGTGTCATGCGTTATGCGTTATGCGTTATGCGTTATGCGTTATGCGTTACGCGTTATGCGTTACGCGTTATGCGTTATGCGTTATGCGTTATGCGTTATGCGTTATGCGTTATGCGTTATGCGTTATGCGTTATGCGTTATGCGTTATGCGTTATGCGTTATGCGTTATGCGTTATGCGTTATGCGTTATGCGTTATGCGTTATGCGTTATGCGTTATGCGTTATGCGTTATGCGTTATGCGTTATGCGTTATGCGTTATGCGTTATGCGTTATGCGTTATGCGTTATGCGTTATGCGTTATGCGTTAAGCGTTATGCGTTATCCGTTACGCGTTACGCGTTATGCGTTATGCGTTATGCGTTATGCGTTATGCGTTATGCGTTATGCGTTATGTGTTATGCGTTATGCGTTAAGCGTTATACGTTATGCGTTATGCGTTATGTGTTATGCGTTATGCGTTATGTGTTATGCGTTGTGCTTTACGGGTTATGCGATATGCGTTATGCGTTATGACTTTTTCATTGAACGTTATGCGTTATGCGATATGCGTTATGCGTTATGCGTTATGCGTTATGCGTTATGCGTTATGCGTTATGCGTTATGCGTTATGCGTTATGCGTTATGCGTTATGCGTTATGCGTTACGCGTTATGCGTTACGCGTTATGCGTTATGCGTTATGCGTTATGCGTTATGCGTTATGCGTTATGCGTTATGCGTTATGCGTTATGCGTTATGCGTTATGTGTTATGCGTTGTGCTTTACGGGTTATGCGATATGCGTTATGCGTTATGACTTTTTCATTGAACGTTATGCGTTATGCGATATGCGTTATGCGTTATGCGTTATGCGTTATGCGTTATGCGATATGCGTTATGCGTTATGCGTTATGCGTTATGCGTTATGCGTTACGCCTTATGCGTTACGCGTTATGCGTTATGCGTTATGCGTTATGCGTTATGCGTTATGCGTTATGCGTTATGCGTTATGCGTTATGCGTTATGCGTTATGCGTTATGCGTTATGCGTTATGCGTTATGCGTTATGCGTTATGCGTTATGCGTTATGCGTTATGCGTTATGCGTTATGCGTTATGCGTTATGCGTTATGCGTTATGCGTTAAGCATTATGACTTTTTCATTGAGCGTTATGCGTTATGACTTTTCCATTGAGCGTTATGCGTTATTCGTTATGGGTTATGCGTTATGCGTTATGGGTTATGCGTTATGCGTTATGCGTTATGCGTTATGCGTTATGCGTTATGCATTATGCGTTATGCGTTATCCGTTATGCGTTATGCGTTATGCGTTATGCGTTATGCGATATGCGTCATGCGTTAAGCGTTATGCGTTATGCATTATGCGTTATCCGTTATGCGTTATGCGTTATGCGTAATGCGTTATGAGTAATGTGTCATGCGTTATGCGTTATGCGTTATGCGTTATGCGTTATGCGTTATGCGTTATGCGTTATGCGTTATGCGTTATGCGTTATGCGTTATGCGTTATGCGATATGCGTCATGCGTTAAGCGTTATGCGTTATGCATTATGCGTTATCCGTTATGCGTTATGCGTTATGCGTAATGCGTTATGAGTAATGTGTCATGCGTTATGCGTTATGCGTTATGCGTTATGCGTTATGCGTTACGCGTTATGCGTTACGCGTTATGCGTTATGCGTTATGCGTTATGCGTTATGCGTTATGCGTTATGCGTTATGCGTTATGCGTTATGCGTTATGCGTTATGCGTTATGCGTTATGCGTTATGCGTTATGCGTTATGCGTTATGCGTTATGCGTTATGCGTTATGCGTTATGCGTTATGCGTTATGCGTTATGCGTTATGCGTTATGCGTTATGCGTTATGCGTTATGCGTTATGCGTTATGCGTTATGCGTTATGCGTTATGCGTTATGCGTTATGCGTTATGCGTTATGCGTTATGCGTTATGCGTTATGCGTTATGCGTTATGCGTTATGCGTTATGCGTTATGCGTTATGCGTTATGTGTTATGCGTTATGCGTTAAGCGTTATACGTTATGCGTTATGCGTTATGCGTTATGTGTTATGGGTTATGCGTTATGTGTTATGCGTTGTGCTTTACGGGTTATGCGATATGCGTTATGCGTTATGACTTTTTCATTGCACGTTATGCGTTATGCGATATGCGTTATGCGTTATGCGTTATGCGTTATGCGTTATGCGTTATGCGTTATGCGTTATGCGTTATGCGTTATGCGTTATGCGTTATGCGTTATGCGTTATGCGTTATGCGTTATGCGTTATGCGTTATGCGTTATGCGTTATGCGTTATGCGTTATGCGTTATGCGTTATGCATTATGCGTTATCCGTTATGCGTTATGCGTTATGCGTTATGCGTTACGCGTTATGCGTTACGCGTTACGCGTTATGCGTTATGCGTTATGCGTTATGCGTTATGCGTTATGCGTTATTCGTTATGCGTTATGCGTTATGCGTTATGCGTTATGCGTTATGCGATGTGCGATGTGCGTTATGCGTTATGCGTTATGCGTTATGCGTTATGCGTTATGCGTTATGCGTTATGCGTTAAGCATTATGACTTTTTCATTGAGCGTTATGCGTTATGACTTTTCCATTGTGCGTTATGCGTTATGCATTATGCGTTATCCGTTATGCGTTATGCGTTATGCGTAATGCGTTATGAGTAATGTGTCATGCGTTATGCGTTATGGACTATGCTTTATGCGTTATGCGTTATGGGTTATCCGTTATGCGTCATGCGTTATGCGTTATTCGTTATGCGTTATGCGTTATGCGTTATGCGTTATGCGTTATGCGTTATGCGTTATGCGTTATGCGATATGCGTTATGCGTTATGCGTTATGCGTTATGCGTTATGCGTTATGTGTTACGCGTTATGCGTTACGCGTTATGCGTTATGCGTTATGCGTTATGCGTTATGCGTTATTCGTTATGCGTTATGCGTTATGCGTTATGCGTTATGCGTTATGCGATGTGCGTTATGCGTTATGCGTTATGCGTTATTCGTTATGCGTTATGCGTTATGCGTTATGCGTTATGCGTTATGCGTTATGCGTTATGCGTTATGCGTTATGCGTTATGCGTTATGCGTTATGCGTTAAGCATTATGACTTTTTCATTGAGCGTTATGCGTTATGACTTTTCCATTGAGCGTTATGCGTTATTCGTTATGGGTTATGCGTTATGCGTTATGGGTTATGCGTTATGCGTTATGCGTTATGCGTTATGCGTTATGCATTATGCGTTATGCGTTATCCGTTATGCGTTATGCGTTATGCGTTATGCGATATGCGTCATGCGTTAAGCGTTATGCGTTATGCATTATGCGTTATCCGTTATGCGTTATGCGTTATGCGTAATGCGTTATGAGTAATGTGTCATGCGTTATGCGTTATGCGTTATGCGTTATGCGTTACGCGTTATGCGTTACGCGTTATGCGTTATGCGTTATGCGTTATGCGTTATGCGTTATGCGTTATGCGTTATGCGTTATGCGTTATGCGTTATGCGTTATGCGTTATGCGTTATGCGTTATGCGTTATGCGTTATGCGTTATGCGTTATGCGTTATGCGTTATGCGTTATGCGTTATGCGTTATGCGTTATGCGTTATGCGTTATGCGTTATGCGTTATGCGTTATGCGTTATGCGTTAAGCGTTATGCGTTATCCGTTACGCGTTACGCGTTATGCGTTATGCGTTATGCGTTATGCGTTATGCGTTATGCGTTATGCGTTATGTGTTATGCGTTATGCGTTAAGCGTTATACGTTATGCGTTATGCGTTATGTGTTATGCGTTATGCGTTATGTGTTATGCGTTGTGCTTTACGGGTTATGCGATATGCGTTATGCGTTATGACTTTTTCATTGAACGTTATGCGTTATGCGATATGCGTTATGCGTTATGCGTTATGCGTTATGCGTTATGCGTTATGCGTTATGCGTTATGCGTTATGCGTTATGCGTTATGCGTTATGCGTTACGCGTTATGCGTTACGCGTTATGCGTTATGCGTTATGCGTTATGCGTTATGCGTTATGCGTTATGCGTTATGCGTTATGCGTTATGCGTTATGCGTTATGCGTTATGCGTTATGCGTTATGCGTTATGCGTTATGTGTTATGCGTTGTGCTTTACGGGTTATGCGATATGCGTTATGCGTTATGACTTTTTCATTGAACGTTATGCGTTATGCGATATGCGTTATGCGTTATGCGTTATGCGTTATGCGTTATGCGTTATGCGTTATGCGATATGCGTTATGCGTTATGCGTTATGCGTTATGCGTTATGCGTTACGCGTTATGCGTTACGCGTTATGCGTTATGCGTTATGCGTTATGCGTTATGCGTTATGCGTTATGCGTTATGCGTTATGCGTCATGCGTCATGCGTAATGCGTTATGCGTTATGCGTTATGCGTTATGCGTTATGCGTTATGCGTTATGCGTTATGCGTTATGCGTTATGCGTTATGCGTTATGCGTTATCCGTTATGCGTTACGCGTTATGCGTTATGCGTTATGCGTTATGCGTTATGCGTTATGCGTTATTCGTTATGCGTTATGCGTTATGCGTTATGCGTTATGCGTTATGCGATGTGCGTTATGCGTTATGCGTTATGCGTTATGCGTTATGCGTTATGCGTTATGCGTTATGCGTTATGCGTTATGCGTTATGCGTTATGTGTTATGCGTTATGCGTTAAGCGTTATACGTTATGCGTTATGCGTTATGCGTTATGTGTTATGCGTTATGCGTTATGTGTTATGCGTTGTGCTTTACGGGTTATGCGATATGCGTTATGCGTTATGACTTTTTCATTGCACGTTATGCGTTATGCGATATGCGTTATGCGTTATGCGTTATGCGTTATGCGTTATGCGTTATGCGTTATGCGTTATGCGTTATGCGTTATGCGTTATGCGTTATGCGTTATGCGTTATGCGTTATGCGTTATGCGTTATGCGTTATGCGTTATGCGTTATGCGTTATGCATTATGCGTTATCCGTTATGCGTTATGCGTTATGCGTTATGCGTTACGCGTTATGCGTTACGCGTTACGCGTTATGCGTTATGCGTTATGCGTTATGCGTTATGCGTTATGCGTTATGCGTTATTCGTTATGCGTTATGCGTTATGCGTTATGCGTTATGCGTTATGCGATGTGCGATGTGCGTTATGCGTTATGCGTTATGCGTTATGCGTTATGCGTTATGCGTTATGCGTTATGCGTTAAGCATTATGACTTTTTCATTGAGCGTTATGCGTTATGACTTTTCCATTGTGCGTTATGCGTTATGCATTATGCGTTATCCGTTATGCGTTATGCGTTATGCGTAATGCGTTATGAGTAATGTGTCATGCGTTATGCGTTATGGACTATGCTTTATGCGTTATGCGTTATGGGTTATCCGTTATGCGTCATGCGTTATGCGTTATTCGTTATGCGTTATGCGTTATGCGTTATGCGTTATGCGTTATGCGTTATGCGTTATGCGTTATGCGATATGCGTTATGCGTTATGCGTTATGCGTTATGCGTTATGTGTTACGCGTTATGCGTTACGCGTTATGCGTTATGCGTTATGCGTTATGCGTTATGCGTTATTCGTTATGCGTTATGCGTTATGCGTTATGCGTTATGCGTTATGCGATGTGCGTTATGCGTTATGCGTTATGCGTTATTCGTTATGCGTTATGCGTTATGCGTTATGCGTTATGCGTTATGCGTTATGCGTTATGCGTTATGCGTTATGCGTTATGCGTTATGCGTTATGCGTTATGCGTTAAGCATTATGACTTTTTCATTGAGCGTTATGCGTTATGACTTTTCCATTGAGCGTTATGCGTTATTCGTTATGGGTTATGCGTTATGCGTTATGGGTTATGCGTTATGCGTTATGCGTTATGCGTTATGCGTTATGCATTATGCGTTATGCGTTATCCGTTATGCGTTATGCGTTATGCGTTATGCGATATGCGTCATGCGTTAAGCGTTATGCGTTATGCATTATGCGTTATCCGTTATGCGTTATGCGTTATGCGTAATGCGTTATGAGTAATGTGTCATGCGTTATGCGTTATGCGTTATGCGTTATGCGTTACGCGTTATGCGTTACGCGTTATGCGTTATGCGTTATGCGTTATGCGTTATGCGTTATGCGTTATGCGTTATGCGTTATGCGTTATGCGTTATGCGTTATGCGTTATGCGTTATGCGTTATGCGTTATGCGTTATGCGTTATGCGTTATGCGTTATGCGTTATGCGTTATGCGTTATGCGTTATGCGTTATGCGTTATGCGTTATGCGTTATGCATTATGCGTTATCCGTTATGCGTTATGCGTTATGCGTTATGCGTTACGCGTTATGCGTTACGCGTTACGCGTTATGCGTTATGCGTTATGCGTTATGCGTTATGCGTTATGCGTTATTCGTTATGCGTTATGCATTATGCGTTATGCGTTATGCGTTATGCGATGTGCGATGTGCGTTATGCGTTATGCGTTATGCGTTATGCGTTATGCGTTATGCGTTATGCGTTATGCGTTAAGCATTATGACTTTTTCATTGAGCGTTATGCGTTATGACTTTTCCATTGTGCGTTATGCGTTATGCATTATGCGTTATCCGTTATGCGTTATGCGTTATGCGTAATGCGTTATGAGTAATGTGTCATGCGTTATGCGTTATGGACTATGCTTTATGCGTTATGCGTTATGGGTTATCCGTTATGCGTCATGCGTTATGCGTTATTCGTTATGCGTTATGCGTTATGCGTTATGCGTTATGCGTTATGCGTTATGCGTTATGCGTTATGCGATATGCGTTATGCGTTATGCGTTATGCGTTATGCGTTATGTGTTACGCGTTATGCGTTACGCGTTATGCGTTATGCGTTATGCGTTATGCGTTATGCGTTATTCGTTATGCGTTATGCGTTATGCGTTATGCGTTATGCGTTATGCGATGTGCGTTATGCGTTATGCGTTATGCGTTATTCGTTATGCGTTATGCGTTATGCGTTATGCGTTATGCGTTATGCGTTATGCGTTATGCGTTATGCGTTATGCGTTATGCGTTATGCGTTATGCGTTAAGCATTATGACTTTTTCATTGAGCGTTATGCGTTATGACTTTTCCATTGAGCGTTATGCGTTATTCGTTATGGGTTATGCGTTATGCGTTATGGGTTATGCGTTATGCGTTATGCGTTATGCGTTATGCGTTATGCGTTATGCATTATGCGTTATGCGTTATCCGTTATGCGTTATGCGTTATGCGTTATGCGATATGCGTCATGCGTTAAGCGTTATGCGTTATGCATTATGCGTTATCCGTTATGCGTTATGCGTTATGCGTAATGCGTTATGAGTAATGTGTCATGCGTTATGCGTTATGCGTTATGCGTTATGCGTTACGCGTTATGCGTTACGCGTTATGCGTTATGCGTTATGCGTTATGCGTTATGCGTTATGCGTTATGCGTTATGCGTTATGCGTTATGCGTTATGCGTTATGCGTTATGCGTTATGCGTTATGCGTTATGCGTTATGCGTTATGCGTTATGCGTTATGCGTTAAGCGTTATACGTTATGCGTTATGCGTTATGTGTTATGCGTTATGCGTTAAGCGTTATACGTTATGCGTTATGCGTTATGTGTTATGCGTTATGCGTTATGTGTTATGCGTTGTGCTTTACGGGTTATGCGATATGCGTTAAGCATTATGACTTTTTCATTGAGCGTTAAGCGTTATGACTTTTCCATTGAGCGTTATGCGTTATTCGTTATGGGTTATGCGTTATGCGTTATGGGTTATGCGTTATGCGTTATGCGTTATGCGTTATGCGTTATGCATTATGCGTTATGCGTTATCCGTTATGCGTTATGCGTTATGCGTTATGCGTTATGCGTTATGCGATATGCGTCATGCGTTAAGCGTTATGCGTTATGCATTATGCGTTATCCGTTATGCGTTATGCGTTATGCGTAATGCGTTATGAGTAATGTGTCATGCGTTATGCGTTATGCGTTATGCGTTATGCGTTATGCGTTATGCGTTATGCGTTATGCGTTATGCGTTATGCGTTATGCGTTATGCGTTATGCGTTATGCGTTAAGCGTTATGCGTTATGCGTTACGCGTTACGCGTTATGCGTTATGCGTTATGCGTTATGCGTTATGCGTTATGCGTTATGCGTTATGCGTTATGTGTTATGCGTTATGCGTTAAGCGTTATACGATATGCGTTATGCGTTATGTGTTATGCGTTATGCGTTATGTGTTATGCGTTGTGCTTTACGGGTTATGCGATATGCGTTATGCGTTATGACTTTTTCATTGAACGTTATGCGTTATGCGATATGCGTTATGCGTTATGCGTTATGCGTTATGCGTTATGCGTTATGCGTTATGCGTTATGCGTTATGCGTTATGCGTTATGCGTTATGCGTTATGCGTTATGCGTTACGCGTTATGCGTTACGCGTTATGCGTTATGCGTTATGCGTTATTCGTTATGCGTTATGCGTTATGCGTTATGCGTTATGCGTTATGCGTTATGCGTTATGCGATATGCGTTATGCGTTATGCGTTATGCGTTATGCGTTATGCGTTACGCGTTATGCGTTACGCGTTATGCGTTATGCGTTATGCGTTATGCGTTATGCGTTATTCGTTATGCGTTATGCGTTATGCGTTATGCGTTATGCGTTATGCGATGTGCGTTATGCGTTATGCGTTATGCGTTATGCGTTATGCGTTATGCGTTATGCGTTATGCGTTATGCGTTATGCGTTATGCGTTATGCGTTATGCGTTATGCGTTATGCGTTATGCGTTAAGCATTATGACTTTTTCATTGAGCGTTATGCGTTATGACTTTTCCATTGAGCGTTATGCGTTATTCGTTATGGGTTATGCGTTATGCGTTATGGGTTATGCGTTATGCGTTATGCGTTATGCGTTATGCGTTATGCATTATGCGTTATGCGTTATCCGTTATGCGTTATGCGTTATGCGTTATGCGATATGCGTCATGCGTTAAGCGTTATGCGTTACGCGTTATGCGTTACGCGTTATGCGTTATGCGTTATGCGTTATGCGTTATGCGTTATGCGTTATGCGTTATGCGTTATGCGTTATGCGTTATGCGTTATGCGTTATGCGTTATGCGTTATGCGTTATGCGTTATGCGTTATGCGTTATGCGTTATGCGTTATGCGTTATGCGTTATGCGTTATGCGTTATGCGTTATGCGTTATGCGTTATGCGTTATGCGTTATGCGTTATGCGTTATGCGTTATGCGTTATGCGTTATGCGTTATGCGTTATGCGTTATGCGTTATGCGTTATGCGTTATGCGTTATGCGTTAAGCGTTATGCGTTATGCGTTACGCGTTACGCGTTATGCGTTATGCGTTATGCGTTATGCGTTATGCGTTATGCGTTATGCGTTATGCGTTATGTGTTATGCGTTATGCGTTAAGCGTTATACGTTATGCGTTATGCGTTATGTGTTATGCGTTTGCGTTATGTGTTATGCGTTGTGCTTTACGGGTTATGCGATATGCGTTATGCGTTATGACTTTTTCATTGAACGTTATGCGTTATGCGATATGCGTTATGCGTTATGCGTTATGCGTTATGCGTTATGCGTTATGCGTTATGCGTTATGCGTTATGCGTTATGCGTTATGCGTTATGCGTTATGCGTTACGCGTTATGCGTTACGCGTTATGCGTTATGCGTTATGCGTTATGCGTTATTCGTTATGCGTTATGCGTTATGCGTTATGCGTTATGCGATATGCGTTATGCGTTATGCGTTATGCGTTATGCGTTATGCGTTACGCGTTATGCGTTACGCGTTATGCGTTATGCGTTATGCGTTATGCGTTATGCGTTATGCGTTATGCGTTATGCGTTATTCGTTATGCGTTATGCGTTATGCGTTATGCGTTATGCGTTATGCGTTATGCGTTATGCGTTATGCGATGTGCGTTATGCGTTATGCGTTATGCGTTAAGCGTTATGCGTTATGCGTTACGCGTTACGCGTTATGCGTTATGCGTTATGCGTTATGCGTTATGCGTTATGCGTTATGCGTTACGCGTTACGCGTTATGCGTTATGCGTTATGCGTTATGCGTTATGCGTTATGCGTTATGCGTTATGCGTTATGCGTTATGCGTTATGCGTTATGCGTTATGCGTTATGCGTTATGCGTTATGCGTTATGCGTTATGCGTTATGCGTTATGCGTTAAGCGTTATGCGTTATGCGTTACGCGTTACGCGTTATGCGTTATGCGTTATGCGTTATGCGTTATGCGTTATGCGTTATGCGTTATGCGTTATGCGTTATGCGTTATGCGTTATGCGTTATGCGTTATGCGTTATGCGTTATGCGTTATGCGTTATGCGTTAAGCGTTATGCGTTATGCGTTACGCGTTACGCGTTATGCGTTATGCGTTATGCGTTATGCGTTATGCGTTATGCGTTATGCGTTATGCGTTATGTGTTATGCGTTATGCGTTAAGCGTTATACGTTATGCGTTATGCGTTATGTGTTATGCGTTTGCGTTATGTGTTATGCGTTGTGCTTTACGGGTTATGCGATATGCGTTATGCGTTATGACTTTTTCATTGAACGTTATGCGTTATGCGATATGCGTTATGCGTTATGCGTTATGCGTTATGCGTTATGCGTTATGCGTTATGCGTTATGCGTTATGCGTTATGCGTTATGCGTTATGCGTTATGCGTTACGCGTTATGCGTTACGCGTTATGCGTTATGCGTTATGCGTTATGCGTTATTCGTTATGCGTTATGCGTTATGCGTTATGCGTTATGCGTTATGCGTTATGCGATATGCGTTATGCGTTATGCGTTATGCGTTATGCGTTATGCGTTACGCGTTATGCGTTACGCGTTATGCGTTATGCGTTATGCGTTATGCGTTATGCGTTATGCGTTATGCGTTATGCGTTATTCGTTATGCGTTATGCGTTATGCGTTATGCGTTATGCGTTATGCGTTATGCGTTATGCGTTATGCGATGTGCGTTATGCGTTATGCGTTATGCGTTATGCGTTATGCGTTATGCGTTATGCGTTATGCGTTATGCGTTATGCGTTATGCGTTATGCGTTAAGCGTTATGCGTTATGCGTTACGCGTTACGCGTTATGCGTTATGCGTTATGCGTTATGCGTTATGCGTTATGCGTTATGCGTTATGCGTTATGCGTTATGCGTTATGCGTTATGCGTTATGCGTTATGCGTTATGCGTTATGCGTTATGCGTTATGCGTTATGCGTTATGCGTTAAGCGTTATGCGTTATGCGTTACGCGTTACGCGTTATGCGTTATGCGTTATGCGTTATGCGTTATGCGTTATGCGTTATGCGTTATGCGTTATGTGTTATGCGTTATGCGTTAAGCGTTATACGTTATGCGTTATGCGTTATGTGTTATGCGTTATGCGTTATGTGTTATGCGTTGTGCTTTACGGGTTATGCGATATGCGTTATGCGTTATGACTTTTTCATTGAACGTTATGCGTTATGCGATATGCGTTATGCGTTATGCGTTATGCGTTATGCGTTATGCGTTATGCGTTATGCGTTATGCGTTATGCGTTATGCGTTATGCGTTATGCGTTATGCGTTACGCGTTATGCGTTACGCGTTATGCGTTATGCGTTATGCGTTATGCGTTATTCGTTATGCGTTATGCGTTATGCGTTATGCGTTATGCGTTATGCGTTATGCGTTATGCGATATGCGTTATGCGTTATGCGTTATGCGTTATGCGTTATGCGTTACGCGTTATGCGTTACGCGTTATGCGTTATGCGTTATGCGTTATGCGTTATGCGTTATGCGTTATGCGTTATGCGTTATTCGTTATGCGTTATGCGTTATGCGTTATGCGTTATGCGTTATGCGTTATGCGTTATGCGTTATGCGATGTGCGTTATGCGTTATGCGTTATGCGTTATGCGTTATGCGTTATGCGTTATGCGTTATGCGTTATGCGTTATGCGTTATGCGTTATGCGTTAAGCGTTATGCGTTATGCGTTACGCGTTACGCGTTATGCGTTATGCGTTATGCGTTATGCGTTATGCGTTATGCGTTATGCGTTATGCGTTATGTGTTATGCGTTATGCGTTAAGCGTTATACGTTATGCGTTATGCGTTATGTGTTATGCGTTATGCGTTATGTGTTATGCGTTGTGCTTTACGGGTTATGCGATATGCGTTATGCGTTATGACTTTTTCATTGAACGTTATGCGTTATGCGATATGCGTTATGCGTTATGCGTTATGCGTTATGCGTTATGCGTTATGCGTTATGCGTTATGCGTTATGCGTTATGCGTTATGCGTTATGCGTTATGCGTTACGCGTTATGCGTTACGCGTTATGCGTTATGCGTTATGCGTTATGCGTTATTCGTTATGCGTTATGCGTTATGCGTTATGCGTTATGCGTTATGCGTTATGCGTTATGCGATATGCGTTATGCGTTATGCGTTATGCGTTATGCGTTATGCGTTACGCGTTATGCGTTACGCGTTATGCGTTATGCGTTATGCGTTATGCGTTATGCGTTATGCGTTATGCGTTATTCGTTATGCGTTATGCGTTATGCGTTATGCGTTATGCGTTATGCGTTATGCGTTATGCGTTATGCGATGTGCGTTATGCGTTATGCGTTATGCGTTATGCGTTATGCGTTATGCGTTATGCGTTATGCGTTATGCGTTATGCGTTATGCGTTATGCGTTATGCGTTATGCGTTAAGCATTATGACTTTTTCATTGAGCGTTATGCGTTATGACTTTTCCATTGAGCGTTATGCGTTATTCGTTATGGGTTATGCGTTATGCGTTATGGGTTATGCGTTATGCGTTATGCGTTATGCGTTATGCGTTATGCATTATGCGATATGCGTTATGCGTTATGCGTTATGCGTTATTCGTTATGCGTTATGCGTTATGCGTTATGCGTTATGCGTTATGCGTTATGCGTTATGCGTTATGCGATGTGCGTTATGCGTTATGCGTTATGCGTTATGCGTTATGCGTTATGCGTTATGCGTTATGCGTTATGCGTTATGCGTTATGCGTTATGCGTTAAGCGTTATGCGTTATGCGTTACGCGTTACGCGTTATGCGTTATGCGTTATGCGTTATGCGTTATGCGTTATGCGTTATGCGTTATGCGTTATGCGTTATGCGTTATGCGTTATGCGTTATGCGTTATGCGTTATGCGTTATGCGTTATGCGTTATGCGTTATGCGTTATGCGTTAAGCGTTATGCGTTATGCGTTACGCGTTACGCGTTATGCGTTATGCGTTATGCGTTATGCGTTATGCGTTATGCGTTATGCGTTATGCGTTATGCGTTATGTGTTATGCGTTATGCGTTAAGCGTTATACGTTATGCGTTATGCGTTATGTGTTATGCGTTATGCGTTATGTGTTATGCGTTGTGCTTTACGGGTTATGCGATATGCGTTATGCGTTATGACTTTTTCATTGAACGTTATGCGTTATGCGATATGCGTTATGCGTTATGCGTTATGCGTTATGCGTTATGCGTTATGCGTTATGCGTTATGCGTTATGCGTTATGCGTTATGCGTTATGCGTTACGCGTTATGCGTTACGCGTTATGCGTTATGCGTTATGCGTTATGCGTTATTCGTTATGCGTTATGCGTTATGCGTTATGCGTTATGCGTTATGCGTTATGCGTTATGCGATATGCGTTATGCGTTATGCGTTATGCGTTATGCGTTATGCGTTACGCGTTATGCGTTACGCGTTATGCGTTATGCGTTATGCGTTATGCGTTATGCGTTATGCGTTATGCGTTATGCGTTATTCGTTATGCGTTATGCGTTATGCGTTATGCGTTATGCGTTATGCGTTATGCGTTATGCGTTATGCGATGTGCGTTATGCGTTATGCGTTATGCGTTATGCGTTATGCGTTATGCGTTATGCGTTATGCGTTATGCGTTATGCGTTATGCGTTAAGCGTTATGCGTTATGCGTTACGCGTTACGCGTTATGCGTTATGCGTTATGCGTTATGCGTTATGCGTTATGCGTTATGCGTTATGCGTTATGTGTTATGCGTTATGCGTTAAGCGTTATACGTTATGCGTTATGCGTTATGTGTTATGCGTTATGCGTTATGTGTTATGCGTTGTGCTTTACGGGTTATGCGATATGCGTTATGCGATATGCGTTATGCGTTATGCGTTATGCGTTATGCGTTATGCGTTATGCGTTATGCGTTATGCGTTATGCGTTATGCGTTATGCGTTATGCGTTATGCGTTACGCGTTATGCGTTACGCGTTATGCGTTATGCGTTATGCGTTATGCGTTATTCGTTATGCGTTATGCGTTATGCGTTATGCGTTATGCGTTATGCGTTATGCGTTATGCGATATGCGTTATGCGTTATGCGTTATGCGTTATGCGTTATGCGTTACGCGTTATGCGTTACGCGTTATGCGTTATGCGTTATGCGTTATGCGTTATGCGTTATGCGTTATGCGTTATTCGTTATGCGTTATGCGTTATGCGTTATGCGTTATGCGTTATGCGTTATGCGTTATGCGTTATGCGATGTGCGTTATGCGTTATGCGTTATGCGTTATGCGTTATGCGTTATGCGTTATGCGTTATGCGTTATGCGTTATGCGTTATGCGTTATGCGTTATGCGTTAAGCATTATGACTTTTTCATTGAGCGTTATGCGTTATGACTTTTCCATTGAGCGTTATGCGTTATTCGTTATGGGTTATGCGTTATGCGTTATGGGTTATGCGTTATGCGTTATGCGTTATGCGTTATGCGTTATGCATTATGCGATATGCGTTATGCGTTATGCGTTATGCGTTATGCGTTATGCGTTATGCGTTATGCGTTATGCGTTATGCGTTATGCGTTATGCGTTATGCGTTATGCGTTATGCGTTATGCGTTATGCGTTATGCGTTATGCGTTATGCGTTATGCGTTATGCGTTATCCGTTACGCGTTACGCGTTAGGCGTTATGCGTTATGCGTTATGCGTTATGCGTTATGCGTTATGCGTTATGCGTTATGCGTTATGCGTTATGCGTTATGCGTTATGCGTTATGCGTTATGCGTTATGCGTTATGCGTTATGCGTTATGCGTTATGCGTTATGCGTTATGCGTTATGCGTTATGCGTTATGCGTTATGCGTTATGCGTTATGCGTTATGCGTTATGCGTTATGCGTTATGCGTTACGCGTTACGCGTTATGCGTTACGCGTTACGCGTTATGCGTTATGCGTTATGCGTTATGCGTTATGCGTTATGCGTTATGCGTTATGTGTTATGCGTTATGCGTTAAGCGTTATACGTTATGCATTATGCGTTATGTGTTATGCGTTATGCGTTATGTGTTATGCGTTGTGCTTTACGGGTTATGCGATATGCGTTATGCGTTATGACTTTTTCATTGAACGTTATGCGTTATGCGATATGCGTTATGCGTTATGCGTTATGCGTTATGCGTTATGCGTTATGCGTTATGCGTTATGCGTTATGCGTTATGCGTTATGCGTCATGCGTCATGCGTTATGCGTTATGCGTTATGCGTTATGCGTTATGCGTTATGCGTTATGCGTTATGCGTTATGCGTTATGCGTTATGCGTTATGCGTTATGCGTTATCCGTTACGCGTTACGCGTTAGGCGTTATGCGTTATGCGTTATGCGTTATGCGTTATGCGTTATGCGTTATGCGTTATGCGTTATGCGTTATGCGTTATGCGTTATGCGTTATGCGTTATGCGTTATGCGTTATGCATTATGCGTTATCCGTTATGCGTTATGCGTTATGCGTAATGCGTTATGAGTAATGTGTCATGCGTTATGCGTTATGCGTTATGCGTTATGCGTTATGCGTTACGCGTTATGCGTTACGCGTTATGCGTTATGCGTTATGCGTTATGCGTTATGCGTTATGCGTTATGCGTTATGCGTTATGCGTTATGCGTTATGCGTTATGCGTTATGCGTTATGCGTTATGCGTTATGCGTTATGCGTTATGCGTTATGCGTTATGCGTAATGCGTTATGAGTAATGTGTCATGCGTTATGCGTTATGCGTTATGCGTTATGCGTTATGCGTTACGCGTTATGCGTTACGCGTTATGCGTTATGCGTTATGCGTTATGCGTTATGCGTTATGCGTTATGCGTTATGCGTTATGCGTTATGCGTTATGCGTTATGCGTTATGCGTTATGCGTTATGCGTTATGCGTTATGCGTTATGCGTTATGCGTTATGCGTTATGCGTTATGCGTTATGCGTTAAGCATTATGACTTTTTCATTGAGCGTTATGCGTTATGACTTTTCCATTGAGCGTTATGCGTTATTCGTTATGGGTTATGCGTTATGCGTTATGGGTTATGCGTTATGCGTTATGCGTTATGCGTTATGCGTTATGCATTATGCGATATGCGTTATGCGTTATGCGTTATGCGTTATGCGTTATGCGTTATGCGTTATGCGTTATGCGTTATGCGTTATGCGTTATGCGTTATGCGTTATGCGTTATGCGTTATGCGTTATGCGTTATGCGTTATGCGTTATGCGTTATGCGTTATGCGTTATGCGTTATCCGTTACGCGTTACGCGTTAGGCGTTATGCGTTATGCGTTATGCGTTATGCGTTATGCGTTATGCGTTATGCGTTATGCGTTATGCGTTATGCGTTATGCGTTATGCGTTATGCGTTATGCGTTATGCGTTATGCGTTATGCGTTATGCGTTATGCGTTATGCGTTATGCGTTATGCGTTATGCGTTATGCGTTATGCGTTATGCGTTATGCGTTATGCGTTATGCGTTATGCGTTATGCGTTACGCGTTACGCGTTATGCGTTACGCGTTACGCGTTATGCGTTATGCGTTATGCGTTATGCGTTATGCGTTATGCGTTATGCGTTATGTGTTATGCGTTATGCGTTAAGCGTTATACGTTATGCATTATGCGTTATGTGTTATGCGTTATGCGTTATGTGTTATGCGTTGTGCTTTACGGGTTATGCGATATGCGTTATGCGTTATGACTTTTTCATTGAACGTTATGCGTTATGCGATATGCGTTATGCGTTATGCGTTATGCGTTATGCGTTATGCGTTATGCGTTATGCGTTATGCGTTATGCGTTATGCGTTATGCGTCATGCGTCATGCGTTATGCGTTATGCGTTATGCGTTATGCGTTATGCGTTATGCGTTATGCGTTATGCGTTATGCGTTATGCGTTATGCGTTATGCGTTATGCGTTATCCGTTACGCGTTACGCGTTAGGCGTTATGCGTTATGCGTTATGCGTTATGCGTTATGCGTTATGCGTTATGCGTTATGCGTTATGCGTTATGCGTTATGCGTTATGCGTTATGCGTTATGCGTTATGCGTTATGCGTTATGCATTATGCGTTATCCGTTATGCGTTATGCGTTATGCGTAATGCGTTATGAGTAATGTGTCATGCGTTATGCGTTATGCGTTATGCGTTATGCGTTATGCGTTACGCGTTATGCGTTACGCGTTATGCGTTATGCGTTATGCGTTATGCGTTATGCGTTATGCGTTATGCGTTATGCGTTATGCGTTATGCGTTATGCGTTATGCGTTATGCGTTATGCGTTATGCGTTATGCGTTATGCGTTATGCGTTATGCGTAATGCGTTATGAGTAATGTGTCATGCGTTATGCGTTATGCGTTATGCGTTATGCGTTATGCGTTACGCGTTATGCGTTACGCGTTATGCGTTATGCGTTATGCGTTATGCGTTATGCGTTATGCGTTATGCGTTATGCGTTATGCGTTATGCGTTATGCGTTATGCGTTATGCGTTATGCGTTATGCGTTATGCGTTATGCGTTATGCGTTATGCGTTATGCGTTATGCGTTATGCGTTATGCGTTATGCGTTATGCGTTATGCGTTAAGCGTTATGCGTTATCCGTTACGCGTTACGCGTTATGCGTTATGCGTTATGCGTTATGCGTTATGCGTTATGCGTTATGCGTTATGCGTTATGTGTTATGCGTTATGCGTTAAGCGTTATACGTTATGCGTTATGCGTTATGCGTTATGTGTTATGCGTTATGCGTTATGTGTTATGCGTTGTGCTTTACGGGTTATGCGATATGCGTTATGCGTTATGACTTTTTCATTGAACGTTATGCGTTATGCGATATGCGTTATGCGTTATGCGTTATGCGTTATGCGTTATGCGTTATGCGTTATGTGTTATGCGTTATGCGTTAAGCGTTATACGTTATGCGTTATGCGTTATGCGTTATGTGTTATGCGTTATGCGTTATGTGTTATGCGTTGTGCTTTACGGGTTATGCGATATGCGTTATGCGTTATGACTTTTTCATTGAACGTTATGCGTTATGCGATATGCGTTATGCGTTATGCGTTATGCGTTATGCGTTATGCGTTATGCGTTATGCGTTATGCGTTATGCGTTATGCGTTATGCGTTATGCGTTATGCGTTACGCGTTATGCGTTACGCGTTATGCGTTATGCGTTATGCGTTATGCGTTATGCGTTATGCATTATGCGTTATGCGTTATGCGTTATGCGTTATGCGTTATGCGTTATGTGTTATGCGTTGTGCTTTACGGGTTATGCGATATGCGTTATGCGTTATGACTTTTTCATTGAACGTTATGCGTTATGCGATATGCGTTATGCGTTATGCGTTATGCGTTATGCGTTATGCGTTATGCGTTATGCGATATGCGTTATGCGTTATGCGTTATGCGTTATGCGTTATGCGTTACGCGTTATGCGTTACGCGTTATGCGTTATGCGTTATGCGTTATGCGTTATGCGTTATGCGTTATGCGTTATGCGTTATGCGTTATGCGTTATGCGTTATGCGTTATGCGTTATGCGTTATGCGTTATGCGTTATGCGTTATGCGTTATGCGTTAAGCATTATGACTTTTTCATTGAGCGTTATGCGTTATGACTTTTCCATTGAGCGTTATGCGTTATTCGTTATGGGTTATGCGTTATGCGTTATGGGTTATGCGTTATGCGTTATGCGTTATGCGTTATGCGTTATGCGTTATGCATTATGCGTTATGCGTTATCCGTTATGCGTTATGCGTTATGCGTTATGCGTTATGCGATATGCGTCATGCGTTAAGCGTTATGCGTTATGCATTATGCGTTATCCGTTATGCGTTATGCGTTATGCGTAATGCGTTATGAGTAATGTGTCATGCGTTATGCGTTATGCGTTATGCGTTATGCGTTATGCGTTATGCGTTATGCGTTATGCGTTATGCGTTATGCGATATGCGTCATGCGTTAAGCGTTATGCGTTATGCATTATGCGTTATCCGTTATGCGTTATGCGTTATGCGTAATGCGTTATGAGTAATGTGTCATGCGTTATGCGTTATGCGTTATGCGTTATGCGTTATGCGTTACGCGTTATGCGTTACGCGTTATGCGTTATGCGTTATGCGTTATGCGTTATGCGTTATGCGTTATGCGTTATGCGTTATGCGTTATGCGTTATGCGTTATGCGTTATGCGTTATGCGTTATGCGTTATGCGTTATGCGTTATGCGTTATGCGTTATGCGTTATGCGTTATGCGTTATGCGTTATGCGTTATGCGTTATGCGTTATGCGTTATGCGTTATGCGTTATGCGTTATGCGTTATGCGTTATGCGTTATGCGTTATGCGTTAAGCGTTATGCGTTATCCGTTACGCGTTACGCGTTATGCGTTATGCGTTATGCCTTATGCGTTATGCGTTATGCGTTATGTGTTATGCGTTATGCGTTAAGCGTTATACGTTATGCGTTATGCGTTATGTGTTATGCGTTATGCGTTATGTGTTATGCGTTGTGCTTTACGGGTTATGCGATATGCGTTATGCGTTATGACTTTTTCATTGAACGTTATGCGTTATGCGATATGCGTTATGCGTTATGCGTTATGCGTTATGCGTTATGCGTTATGCGTTATGCGTTATGCGTTATGCGTTATGCGTTACGCGTTATGCGTTACGCGTTATGCGTTATGCGTTATGCGTTATGCGTTATGCGTTATGCGTTATGCGTTATGCGTTATGCGTTATGCGTTATGCGTTATGCGTTATGCGTTATGCGTTATGTGTTATGCGTTGTGCTTTACGGGTTATGCGATATGCGTTATGCGTTATGACTTTTTCATTGAACGTTATGCGTTATGCGATATGCGTTATGCGTTATGCGTTATGCGTTATGCGTTATGCGTTATGCGTTATGCGATATGCGTTATGCGTTATGCGTTATGCGTTATGCGTTATGCGTTACGCGTTATGCGTTACGCGTTATGCGTTATGCGTTATGCGTTATGCGTTATGCGTTATTCGTTATGCGTTATGCGTTATGCGTTATGCGTTATGCGTTATGCGTTATGCGTTATGCGTTATGCGTTATGCGATGTGCGTTATGCGTTATGCGTTATGCGTTATGCGTTATGCGTTATGCGTTATGCGTTATGCGTTATGCGTTAAGCATTATGACTTTTTCATTGAGCGTTATGCGTTATGACTTTTCCATTGAGCGTTATGCGTTATTCGTTATGGGTTATGCGTTATGCGTTATGGGTTATGCGTTATGCGTTATGCGTTATGCGTTATGCATTATGCGTTATGCGTTATCCGTTATGCGTTATGCGTTATGCGTTATGCGTTATGCGTTATGCGTTATGCGTTATGCGTTATTCGTTATGCGTTATGCGTTATGCGTTATGCGTTATGCGTTATGCGTTATGCGTTATGCGTTATGCGATGTGCGTTATGCGTTATGCGTTATGCGTTATGCGTTATGCGTTATGCGTTATGCGTTATGCGTTATGCGTTATGCGTTATGCGTTATGCGTTAAGCGTTATGCGTTATGCGTTACGCGTTACGCGTTATGCGTTATGCGTTATGCGTTATGCGTTATGCGTTATGCGTTATGCGTTATGCGTTATGTGTTATGCGTTATGCGTTAAGCGTTATACGTTATGCGTTATGCGTTATGTGTTATGCGTTATGCGTTATGTGTTATGCGTTGTGCTTTACGGGTTATGCGATATGCGTTATGCGTTATGACTTTTTCATTGAACGTTATGCGTTATGCGATATGCGTTATGCGTTATGCGTTATGCGTTATGCGTTATGCGTTATGCGTTATGCGTTATGCGTTATGCGTTATGCGTTATGCGTTATGCGTTATGCGTTACGCGTTATGCGTTACGCGTTATGCGTTATGCGTTATGCGTTATGCGTTATTCGTTATGCGTTATGCGTTATGCGTTATGCGTTATGCGTTATGCGTTATGCGTTATGCGATATGCGTTATGCGTTATGCGTTATGCGTTATGCGTTATGCGTTACGCGTTATGCGTTACGCGTTATGCGTTATGCGTTATGCGTTATGCGTTATGCGTTATGCGTTATGCGTTATTCGTTATGCGTTATGCGTTATGCGTTATGCGTTATGCGTTATGCGTTATGCGTTATGCGTTATGCGATGTGCGTTATGCGTTATGCGTTATGCGTTATGCGTTATGCGTTATGCGTTATGCGTTATGCGTTATGCGTTATGCGTTATGCGTTATGCGTTATGCGTTAAGCATTATGACTTTTTCATTGAGCGTTATGCGTTATGACTTTTCCATTGAGCGTTATGCGTTATTCGTTATGGGTTATGCGTTATGCGTTATGGGTTATGCGTTATGCGTTATGCGTTATGCGTTATGCATTATGCGATATGCGTTATGCGTTATGCGTTATGCGTTATGCGTTATGCGTTATGCGTTATGCGTTATGCGTTATGCGTTATGCGTTATGCGTTATGCGTTATGCGTTATGCGTTATGCGTTATGCGTTATGCGTTATGCGTTATGCGTTATGCGTTATGCGTTATCCGTTACGCGTTACGCGTTAGGCGTTATGCGTTATGCGTTATGCGTTATGCGTTATGCGTTATGCGTTATGCGTTATGCGTTATGCGTTATGCGTTATGCGTTATGCGTTATGCGTTATGCGTTATGCGTTATGCGTTATGCGTTATGCGTTATGCGTTATGCGTTATGCGTTATGCGTTATGCGTTATGCGTTATGCGTTATGCGTTATGCGTTATGCGTTATGCGTTATGCGTTATGCGTTATGCGTTACGCGTTACGCGTTATGCGTTACGCGTTACGCGTTATGCGTTATGCGTTATGCGTTATGCGTTATGCGTTATGCGTTATGCGTTATGTGTTATGCGTTATGCGTTAATCGTTATACGTTATGCATTATGCGTTATGTGTTATGCGTTATGCGTTATGTGTTATGCGTTGTGCTTTACGGGTTATGCGATATGCGTTATGCGTTATGACTTTTTCATTGAACGTTATGCGTTATGCGATATGCGTTATGCGTTATGCGTTATGCGTTATGCGTTATGCGTTATGCGTTATGCGTTATGCGTTATGCGTTATGCGTTATGCGTCATGCGTCATGCGTTATGCGTTATGCGTTATGCGTTATGCGTTATGCGTTATGCGTTATGCGTTATGCGTTATGCGTTATGCGTTATGCGTTATGCGTTATGCGTTATCCGTTACGCGTTACGCGTTAGGCGTTATGCGTTATGCGTTATGCGTTATGCGTTATGCGTTATGCGTTATGCGTTATGCGTTATGCGTTATGCGTTATGCGTTATGCGTTATGCGTTATGCGTTATGCATTATGCGTTATCCGTTATGCGTTATGCGTTATGCGTAATGCGTTATGAGTAATGTGTCATGCGTTATGCGTTATGCGTTATGCGTTATGCGTTATGCGTTACGCGTTATGCGTTACGCGTTATGCGTTATGCGTTATGCGTTATGCGTTATGCGTTATGCGTTATGCGTTATGCGTTATGCGTTATGCGTTATGCGTTATGCGTTATGCGTTATGCGTTATGCGTTATGCGTTATGCGTTATGCGTTATGCGTTATGCGTTATGCGTAATGCGTTATGAGTAATGTGTCATGCGTTATGCGTTATGCGTTATGCGTTATGCGTTATGCGTTACGCGTTATGCGTTACGCGTTATGCGTTATGCGTTATGCGTTATGCGTTATGCGTTATGCGTTATGCGTTATGCGTTATGCGTTATGCGTTATGCGTTATGCGTTATGCGTTATGCGTTATGCGTTATGCGTTATGCGTTATGCGTTATGCGTTATGCGTTATGCGTTATGCGTTATGCGTTATGCGTTATGCGTTATGCGTTATGCGTTATGCGTTATGCGTTATGCGTTATGCGTTATGCGTTATGCGTTATGCGTTATGCGTTATGCGTTATGCGTTAAGCGTTATGCGTTATCCGTTACGCGTTACGCGTTATGCGTTATGCGTTATGCGTTATGCGTTATGCGTTATGCGTTATGCGTTATGTGTTATGCGTTATGCGTTAAGCGTTATACGTTATGCGTTATGCGTTATGCGTTATGTGTTATGCGTTATGCGTTATGTGTTATGCGTTGTGCTTTACGGGTTATGCGATATGCGTTATGCGTTATGACTTTTTCATTGAACGTTATGCGTTATGCGTTATGCGTTATGCGTTATGCGTTATGCGTTATGCGTTATGCGTTATGCGTTATGCGTTATGCGTTATGCGTTATGCGTTATGCGTTACGCGTTATGCGTTACGCGTTATGCGTTATGCGTTATGCGTTATGCGTTATGCGTTATGCGTTATGCGTTATGCGTTATGCGTTATGCGTTATGCGTTATGCGTTATGCGTTATGTGTTATGCGTTGTGCTTTACGGGTTATGCGATATGCGTTATGCGTTATGACTTTTTCATTGAACGTTATGCGTTATGCGATATGCGTTATGCGTTATGCGTTATGCGTTATGCGTTATGCGTTATGCGTTATGCGATATGCGTTATGCGTTATGCGTTATGCGTTATGCGTTATGCGTTACGCGTTATGCGTTACGCGTTATGCGTTATGCGTTATGCGTTATGCGTTATGCGTTATGCGTTATGCGTTATGCGTTATGCGTTATGCGTTATGCGTTATGCGTTATGCGTTATGCGTTATGCGTTATGCGTTATGCGTTATGCGTTATGCGTTATGCGTTAAGCATTATGACTTTTTCATTGAGCGTTATGCGTTATGACTTTTCCATTGAGCGTTATGCGTTATTCGTTATGGGTTATGCGTTATGCGTTATGGGTTATGCGTTATGCGTTATGCGTTATGCGTTATGCGTTATGCATTATGCGTTATGCGTTATCCGTTATGCGTTATGCGTTATGCGTTATGCGTTATGCGATATGCGTCATGCGTTAAGCGTTATGCGTTATGCATTATGCGTTATCCGTTATGCGTTATGCGTTATGCGTAATGCGTTATGAGTAATGTGTCATGCGTTATGCGTTATGCGTTATGCGTTATGCGTTATGCGTTATGCGTTATGCGTTATGCGTTATGCGTTATGCGTTATGCGATATGCGTCATGCGTTAAGCGTTATGCGTTATGCATTATGCGTTATCCGTTATGCGTTATGCGTTATGCGTAATGCGTTATGAGTAATGTGTCATGCGTTATGCGTTATGCGTTATGCGTTATGCGTTATGCGTTACGCGTTATGCGTTACGCGTTATGCGTTATGCGTTATGCGTTATGCGTTATGCGTTATGCGTTATGCGTTATGCGTTATGCGTTATGCGTTATGCGTTATGCGTTATGCGTTATGCGTTATGCGTTATGCGTTATGCGTTATGCGTTATGCGTTATGCGTTATGCGTTATGCGTTATGCGTTATGCGTTATGCGTTATGCGTTATGCGTTATGCGTTATGCGTTATGCGTTATGCGTTATGCGTTATGCGTTATGCGTTATGCGTTATGCGTTATGCGTTAAGCGTTATGCGTTATCCGTTACGCGTTACGCGTTATGCGTTATGCGTTATGCCTTATGCGTTATGCGTTATGCGTTATGTGTTATGCGTTATGCGTTAAGCGTTATACGTTATGCGTTATGCGTTATGTGTTATGCGTTATGCGTTATGTGTTATGCGTTGTGCTTTACGGGTTATGCGATATGCGTTATGCGTTATGACTTTTTCATTGAACGTTATGCGTTATGCGATATGCGTTATGCGTTATGCGTTATGCGTTATGCGTTATGCGTTATGCGTTATGCGTTATGCGTTATGCGTTATGCGTTACGCGTTATGCGTTACGCGTTATGCGTTATGCGTTATGCGTTATGCGTTATGCGTTATGCGTTATGCGTTATGCGTTATGCGTTATGCGTTATGCGTTATGCGTTATGCGTTATGCGTTATGTGTTATGCGTTGTGCTTTACGGGTTATGCGATATGCGTTATGCGTTATGACTTTTTCATTGAACGTTATGCGTTATGCGATA
Organism: Lasioglossum baleicum; assembly: GCF_051020765.1. NCBI lineage: Eukaryota > Metazoa > Arthropoda > Insecta > Hymenoptera > Halictidae > Lasioglossum > Lasioglossum baleicum. The sequence goes on from NW_027469266.1 coordinate 247,243, forward strand.
TGCGTTATGCGTTATGCGTTATGCGTTATGCGTTATGCGTTATGCGTTATGCGATATGCGTTATGCGTTATGCGTTATGCGTTATGCGTTATGCGTTACGCGTTATGCGTTACGCGTTATGCGTTATGCGTTATGCGTTATGCGTTATTCGTTATGCGTTATGCGTTATGCGTTATGCGTTATGCGTTATGCGTTATGCGTTATGCGTTATGCGTTATGCGATGTGCGTTATGCGTTATGCGTTATGCGTTATGCGTTATGCGTTATGCCTTATGCGTTATGCGTTATGCGTTATGCGTTATGCGTTATGCGTTATGCGATATGCGTCATGCGTTAAGCGTTATGCGTTATGCATTATGCGTTATCCGTTATGCGTTATGCGTTATGCGTAATGCGTTATGAGTAATGTGTCATGCGTTATGCGTTATGCGTTATGCGTTATGCGTTATGCGTTATGCGTTATGCGTTATGCGTTATGCGTTATGCGTTATGCGATATGCGTCATGCGTTAAGCGTTATGCGTTATGCATTATGCGTTATCCGTTATGCGTTATGCGTTATGCGTAATGCGTTATGAGTAATGTGTCATGCGTTATGCGTTATGCGTTATGCGTTATGCGTTATGCGTTACGCGTTATGCGTTACGCGTTATGCGTTATGCGTTATGCGTTATGCGTTATGCGTTATGCGTTATGCGTTATGCGTTATGCGTTATGCGTTATGCGTTATGCGTTATGCGTTATGCGTTATGCGTTATGCGTTATGCGTTATGCGTCATGCGTTATGCGTTATGCGTTATGCGTTATGCGTTATGCGTTATGCGTTATGCGTTATGCGTTATGCGTTATGCGTTATGCGTTATGCGTTATGCGTTAAGCGTTATGCGTTATCCGTTACGCGTTACGCGTTACGCGTTATGCGTTATGCGTTATGCGTTATGCGTTATGCGTTATGCGTTATGCGTTATGTGTTATGCGTTATGCGTTAAGCGTTATACGTTATGCGTTATGCGTTATGTGTTATGCGTTATGCGTTATGTGTTATGCGTTGTGCTTTACGGGTTATGCGATATGCGTTATGCGTTATGACTTTTTCATTGAACGTTATGCGTTATGCGATATGCGTTATGCGTTATGCGTTATGCGTTATGCGTTATGCGTTATGCGTTATGCGTTATGCGTTATGCGTTATGCGTTATGCGTTATGCGTTACGCGTTATGCGTTACGCGTTATGCGTTATGCGTTATGCGTTATGCGTTATGCGTTATGCGTTATGCGTTATGCGTTATGCGTTATGCGTTATGCGTTATGCGTTATGCGTTATGCGTTATGTGTTATGCGTTGTGCTTTACGGGTTATGCGATATGCGTTATGCGTTATGACTTTTTCATTGAACGTTATGCGTTATGCGATATGCGTTATGCGTTATGCGTTATGCGTTATGCGTTATGCGTTATGCGTTATGCGATATGCGTTATGCGTTATGCGTTATGCGTTATGCGTTATGCGTTACGCGTTATGCGTTACGCGTTATGCGTTATGCGTTATGCGTTATGCGTTATGCGTTATTCGTTATGCGTTATGCGTTATGCGTTATGCGTTATGCGTTATGCGTTATGCGTTATGCGTTATGCGTTATGCGATGTGCGTTATGCGTTATGCGTTATGCGTTATGCGTTATGCGTTATGCGTTAAGCATTATGACTTTTTCATTGAGCGTTATGCGTTATGACTTTTCCATTGAGCGTTATGCGTTATTCGTTATGGGTTATGCGTTATGCGTTATGGGTTATGCGTTATGCGTTATGCGTTATGCGTTATGCGTTATGCATTATGCGTTATGCGTTATCCGTTATGCGTTATGCGTTATGCGTTATGCGTTATGCGATATGCGTCATGCGTTAAGCGTTATGCGTTATGCATTATGCGTTATCCGTTATGCGTTATGCGTTATGCGTAATGCGTTATGAGTAATGTGTCATGCGTTATGCGTTATGCGTTATGCGTTCTGCGTTATGCGTTATGCGTTATGCGTTATGCGTTATGCGTTATGCGTTATGCGTTATGCGTTATGCGTTATGCGTTAAGCGTTATGCGTTATGCGTTACGCGTTACGCGTTATGCGTTATGCGTTATGCGTTATGCGTTATGCGTTATGCGTTATGCGTTATGCGTTATGCGTTATGCGTTATGTGTTATGCGTTATGCGTTAAGCGTTATACGTTATGCGTTATGCGTTATGTGTTATGCGTTATGCGTTATGTGTTATGCGTTGTGCTTTACGGGTTATGCGATATGCGTTATGCGTTATGACTTTTTCATTGAACGTTATGCGTTATGCGATATGCGTTATGCGTTATGCGTTATGCGTTATGCGTTATGCGTTATGCGTTATGCGTTATGCGTTATGCGTTATGCGTTATGCGTTATGCGTTATGCGTTACGCGTTATGCGTTACGCGTTATGCGTTATGCGTTATGCGTTATTCGTTATGCGTTATGCGTTATGCGTTATGCGTTATGCGTTATGCGTTATGCGATATGCGTTATGCGTTATGCGTTATGCGTTATGCGTTATGTGTTATGCGTTGTGCTTTACGGGTTATGCGATATGCGTTATGCGTTATGACTTTTTCATTGAACGTTATGCGTTATGCGATATGCGTTATGCGTTATGCGTTATGCGTTATGCGTTATGTGTTATGCGTTGTGCTTTACGGGTTATGCGATATGCGTTATGCGTTATGACTTTTTCATTGAACGTTATGCGTTATGCGATATGCGTTATGCGTTATGCGTTATGCGTTATGCGTTATGCGTTATGCGTTATGCGTTATGCGTTATGCGTTATTCGTTATGCGTTATGCGTTATGCGTTATGCGTTATGCGTTATGCGATGTGCGTTATGCGTTATGCGTTATGCGTTATGCGTTATGCGTTATGCGTTATGCGTTATGCGTTATGCGTTATGCGTTATGCGTTATGCGTTATGCGTTATGCGTTATGCGTTAAGCATTATGACTTTTTCATTGAGCGTTATGCGTTATGACTTTTCCATTGAGCGTTATGCGTTATTCGTTATGGGTTATGCGTTATGCGTTATGGGTTATGCGTTATGCGTTATGCGTTATGCGTTATGCGTTATGCATTATGCGTTATGCGTTATCCGTTATGCGTTATGCGTTATGCGTTATGCGTTATGCGATATGCGTCATGCGTTAAGCGTTATGCGTTATACATTATGCGTTATCCGTTATGCGTTATGCGTAATGCGTTATGAGTAATGTGTCATGCGTTATGCGTTATGCGTTATGCGTTATGCGTTATGCGTTACGCGTTATGCGTTACGCGTTATGCGTTATGCGTTATGCGTTATGCGTTATGCGTTATGCGTTATGCGTTGTGCGTTATGCGTTATGCGTTATGCGTTATGCGTTATGCGTTATGCGTTATGCGTTATGCGTTATGCGTTATGCGTTATGCGTTACGCGTTACGCGTTATGCGTTACGCGTTACGCGTTATGCGTTATGCGTTATGCGTTATGCGTTATGCGTTATGCGTTATGCGTTATGCGTTATGCGTTATGTGTTATGCGTTATGCGTTAAGCGTTATACGTTATGCATTATGCGTTATGTGTTATGCGTTATGCGTTATGTGTTATGCGTTGTGCTTTACGGGTTATGCGATATGCGTTATGCGTTATGACTTTTTCATTGAACGTTATGCGTTATGCGATATGCGTTATGCGTTATGCGTTATGCGTTATGCGTTATGCGTTATGCGTTATGCGTTATGCGTTATGCGTTATGCGTTATGCGTTATGCGTTATGCGTTATGCGTTATGCGTTATGCGTTATGCGTTATGTGTTATGCGTTATGCGTTAAGCGTTATACGTTATGCGTTATGCGTTATGTGTTATGCGTTATGCGTTATGTGTTATGCGTTGTGCTTTACGGGTTATGCGATATGCGTTATGCGTTATGACTTTTTCATTGAACGTTATGCGTTATGCGATATGCGTTATGCGTTATGCGTTATGCGTTATGCGTTATGCGTTATGCGTTATGCGTTATGCGTTATGCGTTATGCGTTATGCGTTATGCGTTACGCGTTATGCGTTACGCGTTATGCGTTATGCGTTATGCGTTATGCGTTATGCGTTATGCGTTATGCGTTATGCGTTATGCGTTATGCGTTATGCGTTATGCGTTATGCGTTATGCGTTATGCGTTATGCGTTATGCGTTATGCGTTATGCGTTATGCGTTATGCGTTATGCGTTATGCGTTATGCGTTATGCGTTATGCGTTATGCGTTATGCGTTATGCGTTATGCGTTATGCGTTATGCGTTATGCGTTATGCGTTATGCGTTATGCGTTATGTGTTATGCGTTGTGCTTTACGGGTTATGCGATATGCGTTATGCGTTATGACTTTTTCATTGAACGTTATGCGTTATGCGATATGCGTTATGCGTTATGCGTTATGCGTTATGCGTTATGCGTTATGCGTTATGCGTTATGCGTTATGCGTTATGCGTTATGCGTTATGCGTTATGCGTTACGCGTTATGCGTTACGCGTTATGCGTTATGCGTTATGCGTTATGCGTTATGCGTTATGCATTATGCGTTATGCGTTATGCGTTATGCGTTATGCGTTATGCGTTATGTGTTATGCGTTGTGCTTTACGGGTTATGCGATATGCGTTATGCGTTATGACTTTTTCATTGAACGTTATGCGTTATGCGATATGCGTTATGCGTTATGCGTTATGCGTTATGCGTTATGCGTTATGCGTTATGCGATATGCGTTATGCGTTATGCGTTATGCGTTATGCGTTATGCGTTACGCGTTATGCGTTACGCGTTATGCGTTATGCGTTATGCGTTATGCGTTATGCGTTATGCGTTATGCGTTATGCGTTATGCGTTATGCGTTATGCGTTATGCGTTATGCGTTATGCGTTATGCGTTATGCGTTATGCGTTATGCGTTATGCGTTAAGCATTATGACTTTTTCATTGAGCGTTATGCGTTATGACTTTTCCATTGAGCGTTATGCGTTATTCGTTATGGGTTATGCGTTATGCGTTATGGGTTATGCGTTATGCGTTATGCGTTATGCGTTATGCGTTATGCGTTATGCATTATGCGTTATGCGTTATCCGTTATGCGTTATGCGTTATGCGTTATGCGTTATGCGATATGCGTCATGCGTTAAGCGTTATGTGTTATGCATTATGCGTTATCCGTTATGCGTTATGCGTTATGCGTAATGCGTTATGAGTAATGTGTCATGCGTTATGCGTTATGCGTTATGCGTTATGCGTTATGCGTTATGCGTTATGCGTTATGCGTTATGCGTTATGCGATATGCGTCATGCGTTAAGCGTTATGCGTTATGCATTATGCGTTATCCGTTATGCGTTATGCGTTATGCGTAATGCGTTATGAGTAATGTGTCATGCGTTATGCGTTATGCGTTATGCGTTATGCGTTATGCGTTACGCGTTATGCGTTACGCGTTATGCGTTATGCGTTATGCGTTATGCGTTATGCGTTATGCGTTATGCGTTATGCGTTATGCGTTATGCGTTATGCGTTATGCGTTATGCGTTATGCGTTATGCGTTATGCGTTATGCGTTATGCGTTATGCGTTATGCGTTATGCGTTATGCGTTATGCGTTATGCGTTATGCGTTATGCGTTATGCGTTATGCGTTATGCGTTATGCGTTATGCGTTATGCGTTATGCGTTATGCGTTATGCGTTAAGCGTTATGCGTTATCCGTTACGCGTTACGCGTTATGCGTTATGCGTTATGCCTTATGCGTTATGCGTTATGCGTTATGTGTTATGCGTTATGCGTTAAGCGTTATACGTTATGCGTTATGCGTTATGTGTTATGCGTTATGCGTTATGTGTTATGCGTTGTGCTTTACGGGTTATGCGATATGCGTTATGCGTTATGACTTTTTCATTGAACGTTATGCGTTATGCGATATGCGTTATGCGTTATGCGTTATGCGTTATGCGTTATGCGTTATGCGTTATGCGTTATGCGTTATGCGTTATGCGTTACGCGTTATGCGTTACGCGTTATGCGTTATGCGTTATGCGTTATGCGTTATGCGTTATGCGTTATGCGTTATGCGTTATGCGTTATGCGTTATGCGTTATGCGTTATGCGTTATGTGTTATGCGTTGTGCTTTACGGGTTATGCGATATGCGTTATGCGTTATGACTTTTTCATTGAACGTTATGCGTTATGCGATATGCGTTATGCGTTATGCGTTATGCGTTATGCGTTATGCGTTATGCGTTATGCGATATGCGTTATGCGTTATGCGTTATGCGTTATGCGTTATGCGTTACGCGTTATGCGTTACGCGTTATGCGTTATGCGTTATGCGTTATGCGTTATGCGTTATTCGTTATGCGTTATGCGTTATGCGTTATGCGTTATGCGTTATGCGTTATGCGTTATGCGTTATGCGTTATGCGATGTGCGTTATGCGTTATGCGTTATGCGTTATGCGTTATGCGTTATGCGTTATGCGTTATGCGTTATGCGTTAAGCATTATGACTTTTTCATTGAGCGTTATGCGTTATGACTTTTCCATTGAGCGTTATGCGTTATTCGTTATGGGTTATGCGTTATGCGTTATGGGTTATGCGTTATGCGTTATGCGTTATGCGTTATGCATTATGCGTTATGCGTTATCCGTTATGCGTTATGCGTTATGCGTTATGCGTTATGCGTTATGCGTTATGCGTTATGCGTTATTCGTTATGCGTTATGCGTTATGCGTTATGCGTTATGCGTTATGCGTTATGCGTTATGCGTTATGCGATGTGCGTTATGCGTTATGCGTTATGCGTTATGCGTTATGCGTTATGCGTTATGCGTTATGCGTTATGCGTTATGCGTTATGCGTTATGCGTTAAGCGTTATGCGTTATGCGTTACGCGTTACGCGTTATGCGTTATGCGTTATGCGTTATGCGTTATGCGTTATGCGTTATGCGTTATGCGTTATGTGTTATGCGTTATGCGTTAAGCGTTATACGTTATGCGTTATGCGTTATGTGTTATGCGTTATGCGTTATGTGTTATGCGTTGTGCTTTACGGGTTATGCGATATGCGTTATGCGTTATGACTTTTTCATTGAACGTTATGCGTTATGCGATATGCGTTATGCGTTATGCGTTATGCGTTATGCGTTATGCGTTATGCGTTATGCGTTATGCGTTATGCGTTATGCGTTATGCGTTATGCGTTATGCGTTACGCGTTATGCGTTACGCGTTATGCGTTATGCGTTATGCGTTATGCGTTATTCGTTATGCGTTATGCGTTATGCGTTATGCGTTATGCGTTATGCGTTATGCGTTATGCGATATGCGTTATGCGTTATGCGTTATGCGTTATGCGTTATGCGTTACGCGTTATGCGTTACGCGTTATGCGTTATGCGTTATGCGTTATGCGTTATGCGTTATGCGTTATGCGTTATTCGTTATGCGTTATGCGTTATGCGTTATGCGTTATGCGTTATGCGTTATGCGTTATGCGTTATGCGATGTGCGTTATGCGTTATGCGTTATGCGTTATGCGTTATGCGTTATGCGTTATGCGTTATGCGTTATGCGTTATGCGTTATGCGTTATGCGTTATGCGTTAAGCATTATGACTTTTTCATTGAGCGTTATGCGTTATGACTTTTCCATTGAGCGTTATGCGTTATTCGTTATGGGTTATGCGTTATGCGTTATGGGTTATGCGTTATGCGTTATGCGTTATGCGTTATGCGTTATGCATTATGCGATATGCGTTATGCGTTATGCGTTATGCGTTATGCGTTATGCGTTATGCGTTATGCGTTATGCGTTATGCGTTATGCGTTATGCGTTATGCGTTATGCGTTATGCGTTATGCGTTATGCGTTATGCGTTATGCGTTATGCGTTATGCGTTATGCGTTATCCGTTACGCGTTACGCGTTAGGCGTTATGCGTTATGCGTTATGCGTTATGCGTTATGCGTTATGCGTTATGCGTTATGCGTTATGCGTTATGCGTTATGCGTTATGCGTTATGCGTTATGCGTTATGCGTTATGCGTTATGCGTTATGCGTTATGCGTTATGCGTTATGCGTTATGCGTTATGCGTTATGCGTTATGCGTTATGCGTTATGCGTTATGCGTTATGCGTTATGCGTTATGCGTTATGCGTTACGCGTTACGCGTTATGCGTTACGCGTTACGCGTTATGCGTTATGCGTTATGCGTTATGCGTTATGCGTTATGCGTTATGCGTTATGTGTTATGCGTTATGCGTTAATCGTTATACGTTATGCATTATGCGTTATGTGTTATGCGTTATGCGTTATGTGTTATGCGTTGTGCTTTACGGGTTATGCGATATGCGTTATGCGTTATGACTTTTTCATTGAACGTTATGCGTTATGCGATATGCGTTATGCGTTATGCGTTATGCGTTATGCGTTATGCGTTATGCGTTATGCGTTATGCGTTATGCGTTATGCGTTATGCGTCATGCGTCATGCGTTATGCGTTATGCGTTATGCGTTATGCGTTATGCGTTATGCGTTATGCGTTATGCGTTATGCGTTATGCGTTATGCGTTATGCGTTATGCGTTATCCGTTACGCGTTACGCGTTAGGCGTTATGCGTTATGCGTTATGCGTTATGCGTTATGCGTTATGCGTTATGCGTTATGCGTTATGCGTTATGCGTTATGCGTTATGCGTTATGCGTTATGCGTTATGCATTATGCGTTATCCGTTATGCGTTATGCGTTATGCGTAATGCGTTATGAGTAATGTGTCATGCGTTATGCGTTATGCGTTATGCGTTATGCGTTATGCGTTACGCGTTATGCGTTACGCGTTATGCGTTATGCGTTATGCGTTATGCGTTATGCGTTATGCGTTATGCGTTATGCGTTATGCGTTATGCGTTATGCGTTATGCGTTATGCGTTATGCGTTATGCGTTATGCGTTATGCGTTATGCGTTATGCGTTATGCGTTATGCGTAATGCGTTATGAGTAATGTGTCATGCGTTATGCGTTATGCGTTATGCGTTATGCGTTATGCGTTACGCGTTATGCGTTACGCGTTATGCGTTATGCGTTATGCGTTATGCGTTATGCGTTATGCGTTATGCGTTATGCGTTATGCGTTATGCGTTATGCGTTATGCGTTATGCGTTATGCGTTATGCGTTATGCGTTATGCGTTATGCGTTATGCGTTATGCGTTATGCGTTATGCGTTATGCGTTATGCGTTATGCGTTATGCGTTATGCGTTATGCGTTATGCGTTATGCGTTATGCGTTATGCGTTATGCGTTATGCGTTATGCGTTATGCGTTATGCGTTATGCGTTATGCGTTAAGCGTTATGCGTTATCCGTTACGCGTTACGCGTTATGCGTTATGCGTTATGCGTTATGCGTTATGCGTTATGCGTTATGCGTTATGTGTTATGCGTTATGCGTTAAGCGTTATACGTTATGCGTTATGCGTTATGCGTTATGTGTTATGCGTTATGCGTTATGTGTTATGCGTTGTGCTTTACGGGTTATGCGATATGCGTTATGCGTTATGACTTTTTCATTGAACGTTATGCGTTATGCGATATGCGTTATGCGTTATGCGTTATGCGTTATGCGTTATGCGTTATGCGTTATGCGTTATGCGTTATGCGTTATGCGTTATGCGTTATGCGTTATGCGTTACGCGTTATGCGTTACGCGTTATGCGTTATGCGTTATGCGTTATGCGTTATGCGTTATGCGTTATGCGTTATGCGTTATGCGTTATGCGTTATGCGTTATGCGTTATGTGTTATGCGTTGTGCTTTACGGGTTATGCGATATGCGTTATGCGTTATGACTTTTTCATTGAACGTTATGCGTTATGCGATATGCGTTATGCGTTATGCGTTATGCGTTATGCGTTATGCGTTATGCGTTATGCGATATGCGTTATGCGTTATGCGTTATGCGTTATGCGTTATGCGTTACGCGTTATGCGTTACGCGTTATGCGTTATGCGTTATGCGTTATGCGTTATGCGTTATGCGTTATGCGTTATGCGTTATGCGTTATGCGTTATGCGTTATGCGTTATGCGTTATGCGTTATGCGTTATGCGTTATGCGTTATGCGTTATGCGTTATGCGTTAAGCATTATGACTTTTTCATTGAGCGTTATGCGTTATGACTTTTCCATTGAGCGTTATGCGTTATTCGTTATGGGTTATGCGTTATGCGTTATGGGTTATGCGTTATGCGTTATGCGTTATGCGTTATGCGTTATGCGTTATGCATTATGCGTTATGCGTTATCCGTTATGCGTTATGCGTTATGCGTTATGCGTTATGCGATATGCGTCATGCGTTAAGCGTTATGCGTTATGCATTATGCGTTATCCGTTATGCGTTATGCGTTATGCGTAATGCGTTATGAGTAATGTGTCATGCGTTATGCGTTATGCGTTATGCGTTATGCGTTATGCGTTATGCGTTATGCGTTATGCGTTATGCGTTATGCGATATGCGTCATGCGTTAAGCGTTATGCGTTATGCATTATGCGTTATCCGTTATGCGTTATGCGTTATGCGTAATGCGTTATGAGTAATGTGTCATGCGTTATGCGTTATGCGTTATGCGTTATGCGTTATGCGTTACGCGTTATGCGTTACGCGTTATGCGTTATGCGTTATGCGTTATGCGTTATGCGTTATGCGTTATGCGTTATGCGTTATGCGTTATGCGTTATGCGTTATGCGTTATGCGTTATGCGTTATGCGTTATGCGTTATGCGTTATGCGTTATGCGTTATGCGTTATGCGTTATGCGTTATGCGTTATGCGTTATGCGTTATGCGTTATGCGTTATGCGTTATGCGTTATGCGTTATGCGTTATGCGTTATGCGTTATGCGTTATGCGTTATGCGTTATGCGTTATGCGTTGTGCGTTATGCGTTATGCGTTATGCGTTATGCGTTATGCGTTATGCGTTATGCGTTATGCGTTATGCGTTATGCGTTATGCGTTACGCGTTACGCGTTATGCGTTATGTGTTATGCGTTGTGCTTTACGGGTTATGCGATATGCGTTATGCGTTATGACTTTTTCATTGAACGTTATGCGTTATGCGATATGCGTTATGCGTTATGCGTTATGCGTTATGCGTTATGCGTTATGCGTTATGCGTTATGCGTTATGCGTTATGCGTTACGCGTTATGCGTTACGCGTTATGCGTTATGCGTTATGCGTTATGCGTTATGCGTTATGCGTTATGCGTTATGCGTTATGCGTTATGCGTTATGCGTTATGCGTTATGCGTTATGCGTTATGTGTTATGCGTTGTGCTTTACGGGTTATGCGATATGCGTTATGCGTTATGACTTTTTCATTGAACGTTATGCGTTATGCGATATGCGTTATGCGTTATGCGTTATGCGTTATGCGTTATGCGTTATGCGTTATGCGATATGCGTTATGCGTTATGCGTTATGCGTTATGCGTTATGCGTTACGCGTTATGCGTTACGCGTTATGCGTTATGCGTTATGCGTTATGCGTTATGCGTTATTCGTTATGCGTTATGCGTTATGCGTTATGCGTTATGCGTTATGCGTTATGCGTTATGCGTTATGCGTTATGCGATGTGCGTTATGCGTTATGCGTTATGCGTTATGCGTTATGCGTTATGCGTTATGCGTTATGCGTTATGCGTTAAGCATTATGACTTTTTCATTGAGCGTTATGCGTTATGACTTTTCCATTGAGCGTTATGCGTTATTCGTTATGGGTTATGCGTTATGCGTTATGGGTTATGCGTTATGCGTTATGCGTTATGCGTTATGCGTTATGCATTATGCGTTATGCGTTATCCGTTATGCGTTATGCGTTATGCGTTATGCGTTATGCGATATGCGTCATGCGTTAAGCGTTATGCGTTATGCATTATGCGTTATCCGTTATGCGTTATGCGTTATGCGTAATGCGTTATGAGTAATGTGTCATGCGTTATGCGTTATGCCTTATGCGTTATGCGTTATGCGTTATGCGTTATGCGTTATGCGTTATGCGATATGCGTCATGCGTTAAGCGTTATGCGTTATGCATTATGCGTTATCCGTTATGCGTTATGCGTTATGCGTAATGCGTTATGAGTAATGTGTCATGCGTTATGCGTTATGCGTTATGCGTTATGCGTTATGCGTTATGCGTTATGCGTTATGCGTTATGCGTTATGCGTTATGCGATATGCGTCATGCGTTAAGCGTTATGCGTTATGCATTATGCGTTATCCGTTATGCGTTATGCGTTATGCGTAATGCGTTATGAGTAATGTGTCATGCGTTATGCGTTATGCGTTATGCGTTATGCGTTATGCGTTACGCGTTATGCGTTACGCGTTATGCGTTATGCGTTATGCGTTATGCGTTATGCGTTATGCGTTATGCGTTATGCGTTATGCGTTATGCGTTATGCGTTATGCGTTATGCGTTATGCGTTATGCGTTATGCGTTATGCGTCATGCGTTATGCGTTATGCGTTATGCGTTATGCGTTATGCGTTATGCGTTATGCGTTATGCGTTATGCGTTATGCGTTATGCGTTATGCGTTATGCGTTAAGCGTTATGCGTTATCCGTTACGCGTTACGCGTTACGCGTTATGCGTTATGCGTTATGCGTTATGCGTTATGCGTTATGCGTTATGCGTTATGTGTTATGCGTTATGCGTTAAGCGTTATACGTTATGCGTTGTGCTTTACGGGTTATGCGATATGCGTTATGCGTTATGACTTTTTCATTGAACGTTATGCGTTATGCGATATGCGTTATGCGTTATGCGTTATGCGTTATGCGTTATGCGTTATGCGTTATGCGTTATGCGTTATGCGTTATGCGTTATGCGTTATGCGTTACGCGTTATGCGTTACGCGTTATGCGTTATGCGTTATGCGTTATGCGTTATGCGTTATGCGTTATGCGTTATGCGTTATGCGTTATGCGTTATGCGTTATGCGTTATGCGTTATGCGTTATGTGTTATGCGTTGTGCTTTACGGGTTATGCGATATGCGTTATGCGTTATGACTTTTTCATTGAACGTTATGCGTTATGCGATATGCGTTATGCGTTATGCGTTATGCGTTATGCGTTATGCGTTATGCGTTATGCGATATGCGTTATGCGTTATGCGTTATGCGTTATGCGTTATGCGTTACGCGTTATGCGTTACGCGTTATGCGTTATGCGTTATGCGTTATGCGTTATGCGTTATTCGTTATGCGTTATGCGTTATGCGTTATGCGTTATGCGTTATGCGTTATGCGTTATGCGTTATGCGTTATGCGATGTGCGTTATGCGTTATGCGTTATGCGTTATGCGTTATGCGTTATGCGTTAAGCATTATGACTTTTTCATTGAGCGTTATGCGTTATGACTTTTCCATTGAGCGTTATGCGTTATTCGTTATGGGTTATGCGTTATGCGTTATGGGTTATGCGTTATGCGTTATGCGTTATGCGTTATGCGTTATGCATTATGCGTTATGCGTTATCCGTTATGCGTTATGCGTTATGCGTTATGCGTTATGCGATATGCGTCATGCGTTAAGCGTTATGCGTTATGCATTATGCGTTATCCGTTATGCGTTATGCGTTATGCGTAATGCGTTATGAGTAATGTGTCATGCGTTATGCGTTATGCGTTATGCGTTCTGCGTTATGCGTTATGCGTTATGCGTTATGCGTTATGCGTTATGCGTTATGCGTTATGCGTTATGCGTTATGCGTTAAGCGTTATGCGTTATGCGTTACGCGTTACGCGTTATGCGTTATGCGTTATGCGTTATGCGTTATGCGTTATGCGTTATGCGTTATGCGTTATGCGTTATGCGTTATGTGTTATGCGTTATGCGTTAAGCGTTATACGTTATGCGTTATGCGTTATGTGTTATGCGTTATGCGTTATGTGTTATGCGTTGTGCTTTACGGGTTATGCGATATGCGTTATGCGTTATGACTTTTTCATTGAACGTTATGCGTTATGCGATATGCGTTATGCGTTATGCGTTATGCGTTATGCGTTATGCGTTATGCGTTATGCGTTATGCGTTATGCGTTATGCGTTATGCGTTATGCGTTATGCGTTACGCGTTATGCGTTACGCGTTATGCGTTATGCGTTATGCGTTATTCGTTATGCGTTATGCGTTATGCGTTATGCGTTATGCGTTATGCGTTATGCGATATGCGTTATGCGTTATGCGTTATGCGTTATGCGTTATGTGTTATGCGTTGTGCTTTACGGGTTATGCGATATGCGTTATGCGTTATGACTTTTTCATTGAACGTTATGCGTTATGCGATATGCGTTATGCGTTATGCGTTATGCGTTATGCGTTATGTGTTATGCGTTGTGCTTTACGGGTTATGCGATATGCGTTATGCGTTATGACTTTTTCATTGAACGTTATGCGTTATGCGATATGCGTTATGCGTTATGCGTTATGCGTTATGCGTTATGCGTTATGCGTTATGCGTTATGCGTTATGCGTTATTCGTTATGCGTTATGCGTTATGCGTTATGCGTTATGCGTTATGCGATGTGCGTTATGCGTTATGCGTTATGCGTTATGCGTTATGCGTTATGCGTTATGCGTTATGCGTTATGCGTTATGCGTTATGCGTTATGCGTTATGCGTTATGCGTTATGCGTTAAGCATTATGACTTTTTCATTGAGCGTTATGCGTTATGACTTTTCCATTGAGCGTTATGCGTTATTCGTTATGGGTTATGCGTTATGCGTTATGGGTTATGCGTTATGCGTTATGCGTTATGCGTTATGCGTTATGCATTATGCGTTATGCGTTATCCGTTATGCGTTATGCGTTATGCGTTATGCGTTATGCGATATGCGTCATGCGTTAAGCGTTATGCGTTATACATTATGCGTTATCCGTTATGCGTTATGCGTAATGCGTTATGAGTAATGTGTCATGCGTTATGCGTTATGCGTTATGCGTTATGCGTTATGCGTTACGCGTTATGCGTTACGCGTTATGCGTTATGCGTTATGCGTTATGCGTTATGCGTTATGCGTTATGCGTTGTGCGTTATGCGTTATGCGTTATGCGTTATGCGTTATGCGTTATGCGTTATGCGTTATGCGTTATGCGTTATGCGTTATGCGTTACGCGTTACGCGTTATGCGTTACGCGTTACGCGTTATGCGTTATGCGTTATGCGTTATGCGTTATGCGTTATGCGTTATGCGTTATGCGTTATGTGTTATGCGTTATGCGTTAAGCGTTATACGTTATGCATTATGCGTTATGTGTTATGCGTTATGCGTTATGTGTTATGCGTTGTGCTTTACGGGTTATGCGATATGCGTTATGCGTTATGACTTTTTCATTGAACGTTATGCGTTATGCGATATGCGTTATGCGTTATGCGTTATGCGTTATGCGTTATGCGTTATGCGTTATGCGTTATGCGTATGCGTTATGCGTTATGCGTTATGCGTTATGCGTTATGCGTTATGCGTTATGCGTTATGCGTTATGTGTTATGCGTTATGCGTTAAGCGTTATACGTTATGCGTTATGCGTTATGTGTTATGCGTTATGCGTTATGTGTTATGCGTTGTGCTTTACGGGTTATGCGATATGCGTTATGCGTTATGACTTTTTCATTGAACGTTATGCGTTATGCGATATGCGTTATGCGTTATGCGTTATGCGTTATGCGTTATGCGTTATGCGTTATGCGTTATGCGTTATGCGTTATGCGTTATGCGTTATGCGTTACGCGTTATGCGTTACGCGTTATGCGTTATGCGTTATGCGTTATGCGTTATGCGTTATGCGTTATGCGTTATGCGTTATGCGTTATGCGTTATGCGTTATGCGTTATGCGTTATGCGTTATGTGTTATGCGTTGTGCTTTACGGGTTATGCGATATGCGTTATGCGTTATGACTTTTTCATTGAACGTTATGCGTTATGCGATATGCGTTATGCGTTATGCGTTATGCGTTATGCGTTATGCGTTATGCGTTATGCGATATGCGTTATGCGTATGCGTTATGCGTTATGCGTTATGCGTTACGCGTTATGCGTTACGCGTTATGCGTTATGCGTTATGCGTTATGCGTTATGCGTTATTCGTTATGCGTTATGCGTTATGCGTTTATGCGTTATGCGTTATGCGTTATATGCGTTATGCGTTATGCGTTATGCGATGTGCGTTATGCGTTATGCGTTATGCGTTATGCGTTATGCGTTATGCGTTAAGCATTATGACTTTTTCATTGAGCGTTATGCGTTATGACTTTTCCATTGAGCGTTATGCGTTATTCGTTATGGGTTATGCGTTATGCGTTATGGGTTATGCGTTATGCGTTATGCGTTATGCGTTATGCGTTATGCATTATGCGTTATGCGTTATCCGTTATGCGTTATGCGTTATGCGTTATGCGTTATGCGATATGCGTCATGCGTTAAGCGTTATGCGTTATGCATTATGCGTTATCCGTTATGCGTTATGCGTTATGCGTAATGCGTTATGAGTAATGTGTCATGCGTTATGCGTTATGCGTTATGCGTTATGCGTTATGCGTTATGCGTTATGCGTTATGCGTTATGCGTTATGCGTTATGCGTTATGCGTTATGCGTTATGCGTTATGCGTTATGCGTTATGCGTTATGCGTTATGCGTTATGCGTTATGCGTTATGCGTTATGCGTTATGCGTTATGCGTTATGCGTTATGCGTTATGCGTTATGCGTTATGCGTTATGCGTTATGCGTTATGCGTTATGCGTTATGCGTTATGCGTTATGCGTTATGCGTTATGCGTTATGCGTTATGCGTTATGCGTTATGCGTTATGCGTTATGCGTTATGCGTTATGCGTTATGCGTTATGCGTTATGCGTTATGCGTTATGCGTTATGCGTTATGCGTTATGCGTTATGCGTTATGCGTTATGCGTTATGCGTTATGCGTTATGCGTTATGCGTTATGCGTTAAGCATTATGACTTTTTCATTGAGCGTTATGCGTTATGACTTTTCCATTGAGCGTTATGCGTTATTCGTTATGGGTTATGCGTTATGCGTTATGGGTTATGCGTTATGCGTTATGCGTTATGCGTTATGCGTTATGCGTTATGCGTTATGCGTTATGCGTTATGCGTTATGCGTTATGCGTTATGCGTTATGCGTTATGCGTTATGCGTTATGCGTTATGCGTTATGCGTTAAGCGTTATGCGTTATGCGTTACGCGTTACGCGTTATGCGTTATGCGTTACGCGTTACGCGTTATGCGTTATGCGTTATGCGTTATGCGTTATGCGTTATGCGTTATGCGTTATGCGTTATGCGTTATGTGTTATGCGTTATGCGTTAAGCGTTATACGTTATGCGTTATGCGTTATGTGTTATGCGTTATGCGTTATGTGTTATGCGTTGTGCTTTACGGGTTATGCGATATGCGTTATGCGTTATGTCTTTTTCATTGAACGTTATGCGTTATGCGATATGCGTTATGCGTTATGCGTTATGCGTTATGCGTTATGCGTTATGCGTTATGCGTTATGCGTTATGCGTTATGCGTTATGCGTTATGCGTTATGCGTTACGCGTTATGCGTTACGCGTTATGCGTTATGCGTTATTCGTTATGCGTTATGCGTTATGCGTTATGCGTTATG
The DNA here is from genome assembly GCF_051020765.1 of Lasioglossum baleicum. Taxonomy (NCBI): domain Eukaryota; kingdom Metazoa; phylum Arthropoda; class Insecta; order Hymenoptera; family Halictidae; genus Lasioglossum; species Lasioglossum baleicum. The sequence continues at coordinate 265,005 of NW_027469266.1, forward strand.
CGTTATGCGTTATGCGTTATGCGATATGCGTTATGCGTTATGCGTTATGCGTTATGCGTTATGCGTTACGCGTTATGCGTTACGCGTTATGCGTTATGCGTTATGCGTTATGCGTTATGCGTTATTCGTTATGCGTTATGCGTTATGCGTTATGCGTTATGCGTTATGCGATGTGCGTTATGCGTTATGCGTTATGCGTTATGCGTTATGCGTTATGCGTTATGCGTTATGCGTTATGCGTTATGCGTTATGCGTTAAGCATTATGACTTTTTCATTGAGCGTTATGCGTTATGACTTTTCCATTGAGCGTTATGCGTTATTCGTTATGGGTTATGCGTTATGCGTTATGGGTTATGCGTTATGCGCCATGCGTTATCCGTTATGCGTTATCCGTTATGCGTTATGCGTTATGCGTTATGCGTTATGCGTTATGCGTTATGCGTTATGCGTTATGCGTTATGCGTTATGCGTTATGCGTTATGCGTTATGCGTTAAGCGTTATGCGTTATGCATTATGCGTTATCCGTTATGCGTTATGCGTTATGCGTAATGCGTTATGAGTAATGTGTCATGCGTTATGCGTTATGCGTTATGCGTTATGCGTTATGCGTTACGCGTTATGCGTTACGCGTTATGCGTTATGCGTTATGCGTTATGCGTTATGCGTTATGCGTTATGCGTTATGCGTTATGCGTTATGCGTTATGCGTTATGCGTTATGCGTTATGCGTTATGCGTTATGCGTTATGCGTTATGCGTTATGCGTTATGCGTTACGCGTTACGCGCTACGCGTTACGCGTTACGCGTTACGCGTTATGCGTTATGCGTTATGCGTTATGCGTTATGCGTTATGCGTTATGCGTTATGCGTTATGCGTTATGCGTTATGCGTTATGCGTTATGCGTTATGCGTTATGCGTTATGCGTTATGCGTTATTTGTTATGCGTTATGCGTTATGCGTTATGCGTTATGCGTTATGCGTTATGCGTTATGCGTTATGCGTTATGCGTTATGCGTTATGCGTTTTGCGTTATGCGTTATGCGTTATGCGTTATGCGTTATGCGTTATGCGTTATGCGTTATGCGTTATGCGTTATGCGTTATGCGTTATGCGTTATGCGTTATGCGTTATGCGTTATGCGTTATGCGTTATGCGTTATGCGTTATGCGTTATGCGTTATGCGTTATTATTTATGCGTTATGCGTTATGCGTTATGCGTTATGCGTTATGCGTTATTCGTTATGGGTTATGCGTTATGCGTTATGGGTTATGCGTTATGCGTTATGCGTTATGCGTTATGCGTTATGCGTTATGCGTTATGCGTTATGCGTTATGCGTTATGCGTTATGCGTTATGCGTTATGCGTTATGCGTTATGCGTTATGCGTTATGCGTTATGCGTTATGCGTTATGCGTTAAGCGTTATACGTTATGCGATATGCGTTATGCGTTATGCGTTATGCGTTATGCGTTATGCGTTATGCGTTATGCGTTATGCGTTATGCGTTATGCGTTATGCGTTATGCGTTATGCGTTATGCGTTATGCGTTATGCGTTATGCGTTATGCGTTATGCGTTATGCGTTATGCGTTATGCGTTATGCGTTATGCGTTATGTGTTATGCGTTATGCGTTATGCGTTATGCGTTATGCGTTATGCGTTATGCGTTATGCGTTATGCGTTATGCGTTATGCGTTATGCGTTATGCGTTATGCGTTATGCGTTATGCGTTATGCGTTATGCGTTATGCGTTATGCGTTATGCGTTATGCGTTATGCGTTATGCGTTATGCGTTATGCGTTATGCGTTATGCGTTATGCGTTATGCGTTATGCGTTATGCGTTATGCGTTATGCGTTATGCGTTATGCGTTATGCGTTATGCGTTATGCGTTATGCGTTATGCGTTATGCGTTATGCGTTATGCGTTATGCGTTATGCGTTATGCGTTATGCGTTATGCGTTATGCGTTATTATTTATGCGTTATGCGTTATGCGTTATGCGTTATGCGTTATGCGTTATGCGTTATGCGTTATGCGTTATGCGTTATGCGTTATGCGTTATGCGTTATGCGTTATGCGTTATGCGTTATGCGTTATGCGTTATGCGTTATGCGTTATGCGTTATGCGTTATGCGTTATGCGTTATGCGTTATGCGTTATGCGTTAAGCGTTATACGTTATGCGATATGCGTTATGCGTTATGCGTTATGCGTTATGCGTTATGCGTAATGCGTTATGCGTTATGCGTTATGCGTTATGCGTTATGCGTTATGCGTTATGCGTTATGCGTTATGCGTTATGCGTTATGCGTTATGCGTTATGCGTTATGCGTTATGCGTTATGCGTTATGTGTTATGCGTTATGCGTTATGCGTTATGCGTTATGCGTTATGCGTTATGCGTTATGCGTTATGCGTTATGCGTTATGCGTTATGCGTTATGCGTTATGCGTTATGCGTTATGCGTTATGCGTTATGCGTTATGCGTTATGCGTTATGCGTTATGCGTTATGCGTTATGCGTTATGCGTTATGCCTTATGCGTTATGCGTTATGCGTTATGCGTTATGCGTTATGCGTTATGCGTTATGCGTTATGCGTTATGCGTTATGCGTTATGCGTTATGCGTTATGCGCCATGCGTTATCCGTTATGCGTTATCCGTTATGCGTTATGCGTTATGCGTTATGCGTTATGCGTTATGCGTTATGCGTTATGCGTTATGCGTTATGCGTTATGCGTTATGCGTTATGCGTTATGCGTTATGCGTTATGCGTTATGCGTTATGCGTTATGCGTTATGCGTTATGCGTTATGCGTTATGCGTTATGCGTTATGCGTTATGCGTTATGCGTTATGCGTTATGCGTTATGCGTTATGCGTTATGCGTTATGCGTTATGCGTTATGCGTTATGCGTTATGCGTTATGCGTTATGCGTTATGCGTTATGCGTTATGCGTTATGCGTTATGCGTTATGCGTTATGCGTTATGCGTTATGCGTTATGCGTTATGCGTTATGCGTTATGCGTTATGCGTTATGCCTTATGCCTTATGCGTTATGCGTTATGCGTTATGCGTTATGCGTTATGCGTTATGCGTTATGCGTTATGCGTTATGCGTTATGCGTTATGCGTTATGCGTTATGCGTTATGCGTTATGCGTTATGCGTTATGCGTTATGCGTTATGCGTTATGCGTTATGCGTTAAGCGTTATGCGTTATGCGTTATGCGTTATGCGTTATGCGTTATGCGTTATGCGTTATGCGTTATGCGTTATACGTTATGCGATATGCGTTATGCGTTATGTGTTATGCGTTATGCGTTATGCGTTATGCGTTATGTGTTATGCGTTAAGCGTTATGCGTTATGCGATATGCGTTATGCGTTATGCGTTATGCGTTATGCGTTATGCGTTATGTGTTATGCGTTATGCGTTATGCGTTATGCGTTATGTGTTATGCGTTAAGCGTTATGCGTTATGCGATATGCGTTATGCGTTATGCGTTATGCGTTATGCGTTATGCGTTATGCGTTATGCGTTATGCGTTATGCGTTATGCGTTATTATTTATGCGTTATGCGTTATGCGTTATGCGTTATGCGTTATGCGTTATGCGTTATGCGTTATGCTTTATGCGTTATGCTTTATGCGTTATGCGTTATGCGTTATGCGTTATGCGTTATGCGTTATGCGTTATGCGTTATGCGTTATGCGTTATGCGTTATGCGTTATGCGTTATGCGTTATGCGTTATGCGTTATGCGTTATGCGTTATGCGTTATGCGTTATGCGTTATGCGTTATGCGTTATGCGTTATGCGTTATGCGTTATGCGTTATGCGTTATGCGTTATGCGTTATGCGTTATGCGTTATGCGTTATGCGTTAAGCGTTATACGTTATGCGATATGCGTTATGCGTTATGCGTTATGCGTTATGCGTTATGCGTTAGCGTTATGCGTTATGCGTTATGCGTTATGCGTTATGCGTTATGCGTTATGCGTTATGCGTTATGCGTTATGCGTTATGCGTTATGCGTTATGCGTTATGCGTTATGCGTTATGCGTTATGCGTTATGCGTTATGCGTTATGCGTTATGCGTTATGCGTTATGCGTTATGCGTTATGCGTTATGCGTTATGCGTTATGCGTTATGCGTTATGCGTTATGCGTTATGCGTTATGCGTTATGCGTTATGCGTTATGCGTTATGCGTTATGCGTTATGCGTTATGCGTTATGCGTTATGCGTTATGCGTTATTATTTATGCGTTATGCGTTATGCGTTATGCGTTATGCGTTATGCGTTATGCGTTATGCGTTATGCGTTATGCGTTATGCGTTATGCGTTATGCGTTATGCGTTATGCGTTATGCGTTATGCGTTATGCGTTATGCGTTATGCGTTATGCGTTATGCGTTATGCGTTATGCGTTATGCGTTATGCGTTATGCGTTATGCCTTATGCCTTATGCGTTATGCGTTATGCGTTATGCGTTATGCGTTATGCGTTATGCGTTATGCGTTATGCGTTATGCGCCATGCGTTATCCGTTATGCGTTATCCGTTATGCGTTACGCGTTATGCGTTATGCGTTATGCGTTATGCGTTATGCGTTATGCGTTATGCGTTATGCGTTATGCGTTATGCGTTATGCGTTATGCCTTATGCGTTATGCGTTATGCGTTATGCGTTATGCGTTATGCGTTATGCGTTATGCGTTATGCGTTATGCGTTATGCGTTATGCGTTATGCGTTATGCGTTATGCGTTATGCGTTATGCGTTATGCGTTATGCGTTATGCGTTATGCGTTATGCGTTATGCGTTATGCGTTATGCGTTATGCGTTATGCGTTATGCGTTATGCGTTATGCGTTATGCGTTATGCGTTATGCGTTATGCGTTATGCGTTATGCGTTATGCGTTATGCGTTATGCGTTATGCGTTATGCGTTATGCGTTATGCGTTATGCGTTATGCGTTATGCGTTATGCGTTATGCGTTATGCGTTATGCGTTATGCGTTATGCGTTATGCGTTATGCGTTATGCGTTATGCGTTATGCGTTATGCGTTATGCGTTATGCGTTAAGCGTTATGCGTTATGCGTTATGCGTTATGCGTTATGCGTTATGCGTTATGCGTTATGCGTTATGCGTTATGCGTTATGCGTTATGCGTTATGCGTTATGCGCCATGCGTTATCCGTTATGCGTTATCCGTTATGCGTTACGCGTTATGCGTTATGCGTCATGCGTTATGCGTTATGCGTTCTGCGTTATGCGTTATGCGTTATGCGTTATGCGTTATGCGTTATGCGTTATGCGTTATGCGTTATGCCTTATGCCTTATGCGTTATGCGTTATGCGTTATGCGTTATGCGTTATGCGTTATGCGTTATGCGTTATGCGCCATGCGTTATCCGTTATGCGTTATCCGTTATGCGTTATGCGTTATGCGATATGCGTCATGCGTTAAGCGTTATGCGTTATGCATTATGCGTTATCCGTTATGCGTTATGCGTTATGCGTAATGCGTTATGAGTAATGTGTCATGCGTTATGCGTTATGCGTTATGCGTTATGCGTTATGCGTTATGCGTTATGCGTTATGCGTTATGCGTTATGCGTTATGCGTTATGCGATATG